>NC_045733.1:15177475-15192093 GCF_008692095.1 Etheostoma spectabile
ACTATTGCATTGTCCCGCATTCAAGTGAGATAACATTCCCCACCAATAAGGTGTGTGTGTGTGTGGGTGTGTGGGTGGGTGTTGGGTGTGTGTGTGTGTGTGTGTTTGTTGTGTTGTGGTGTGTGTGTGTGTTGTGGTGTGTGTGTGGTGTGTGTGTGTGTGTGTGTGTTTGTGTGTGTGGTGTGTGTTTGTGTTGAGTGTTTAGGGCTGCATGAACATTTGTTCCCCCGTATGCTTCTCAGCCCAGTTCAACAAATGAGTTGAACCAACCTTCCTGACACTCTTTTCTCTTCCAATCCACAACTCATGAAATATTTAACGTGCCTCACAGTAACCTCTCCCTCTCTCTCTCTCTTTCTCCTCTCTCTCTCAGTTTTCGTTCTGCCAATATTTCTTTCTGTCTGATGGCCACGGGACGGAAATGTCTGCTTAAGCCCCTCTAGATTAGCAAGTGATACCCCTCCACCTCCACTACACACATGCACACATTTGGTGAACCTTTGCTCCACGCCTCTTATCATTTCGTGATGATGTGAGTCCCTTGCATTGTATTCAGGCTAGGTGTGTAGGCCTACAGAGGTAGCTGATACAAATTTGGCACCCGGCCGATCGGCAGCTGCCGCTGTTTAATCAACAGTGATGAATATTTGATGGCGTGGCGGCGGCAAACGGTGGCCGACACTCTCCTCATTATTGAAGTCCATGTGTACAGAGGAAGATATTCAATTGTCTACCGATTTCAGAACTGGCCTCTCTCAGCAACATGAAATGCCCCACTGTTGATCAACAGAAATACTAGATGTGTTCTACCTAACAGTTTCATTGATGGAGAAGCGGTGAGAATAAATAACGTGGCGTTTCTAAAATAATATGATTAAACTTGTTTCTAAGTATCATTTCCTCAGAAGTAAACTGGGGTAATGGTGAAAGAAATTGGAAAAAGTTCAGTTAGCCCTTGAAAAAGGATTAGTTCCTTATAAGGGAAGTAGCCTACTTTACAGCCCAGGTCATTTGTCATAGTGAATATTTGAAGGACGTTATTTTCTCTGTAGATGAACAAAATCACCTCATTTTTCCATTTATAGACTTTATTTCAAACTTAGAATCAGTTCAAAGTCATAGACCATCCTAGGATTAAACGTCCAGGTTTGCACCAGGGGACTGGACAGTGAGGTATAGATGTTCAGCACCAAGGCCAGTGACATGAAACGCCAGTGCTTTTACTGTTATCTACTTTTTCTGAATGGTTTGCAAAAAAAATGTAGGCTCATATTCCAGCACGTGGAAACATAAAATTAACTTCCTCTCTCTCTCTCTTTCTCGCTCTCTCTCTCAGTTTTCGTTCTGCCAATATTTCTTTCTGTCTGATGGCCACGGGACGGAAATGTCTGCTTAAGCCCCTCTAGATTAGCAAGTGATACCCCTCCACCTCCACATACACACATGCACACATTTGGTGAACCTTTGCTCCACGCCTCTATATCATTTTGTGGATGATGTGAGTCCCATTGCATTGTATTCAGGCTAGGTGTGTAGGCCTACAGAGGTAGCTGGATACAAATTTGGCACCCGGCCGATCGGCAGCTGCCGGCTGTTTAATCAACAGTGATGAATATTTGATGGCGTGGCGGCGGCAAACGGTGGCCGACACTCTCCTCATTATTGAAGTCCATGTGTACAGAGGAAGATATTCAATGTCTACCGATTTCAGAACTGGCCTCTCTCAGCAACATGAAATGCCCCCACTGTTGATCAACAGAAATACTAGATGTGTTCTACCAAACAGTTTCATTGATGGAGAAGCGGTGAGAATAAATAACGTGGCGTTTCTAAAATAAATATGATTAAACTTGTTTCTAAAGTATCATTTCCTCAGAAGTAAACTGGGGTAAATGAGTGAAAGTAGAAATTGGAAAAAGTTCAGTTAGCCCTTGAAAAAGGATTAGTTCCTTATAAGGGAAGTAGCCTACTTTAACAGCCCAGGTCATTTGTCATAGTGAATATTTGAAGGACGTTATTTTCTCTGTAGATGAACAAATTATCACCTCATATTTTCCATTTATAGACTTTATTTTCAAACTTTAGAATCAAGTTCAAAGTCAATAGGACCATCCTGAGGATTAAAACGTCCAGGTTTGCACCAGGAGGACTGGACAGTGAGGTAGTATGATGTTCAGCACCAAGGCCAGTGACATGAGAAACGCCAGTGCTTTTACTGTAATCTACTTTTTCTGAATGGTTTGCAAAAAAAATGTAGGTTCATATTCCAGCACGTGGAAACATAAAATGAACTTCCTGTGCTTTATATAAAAGAAGTAGAGTCCAGCCTGCCAAAGCCAACTGTGGGGCTCATTGAAGTTGCAAATGATTTATACATGTTGTTATACATTTGCGGTATTAAAAGTACAAAATGACTGCTAAGAAGAACCCGACATCACCTTTAGTGCGTCTCGGTTTTGGAGCATGAAAGAAGAACTAAAGAACACCATGTTTCCACTGAATAAAGGAAACAGGCAGCTATTCGCTCATTCTTATAACTTGGATTTGTAGCGTTGGCTTTATCTTACTTTTTTATAGAAGTAACGTCAAAGTACAGGAACACCTTATATTTGCTGAAGAAACCACAGAAAATGTTCACCTATAACCTAACTCTTCCTCGCGTTTGCTTGAATTTAAACTTGTGTTGATGTGGAATCTCCTTTTATGGTGTTGTCTTGCCTTTTCTTTCCGGTCGCGTGCCCCTTTCTTTATGCAGCACGTGTGGGGAACAACGACAGGGAAATGGGTTCAATACAAGGGTTCAAAGAGCACTTTGCCTGGGGATATGACGGCTCTTAAGAAGCAGGATTGGGATATAAATGACATTTAGCTAGTGAGGCAGATTTTGATTTAAGTGACATTTAGGTGGCAATACGTATTGTTTTGAATGAGGTGAAACATCTCGCGTACCAGTGCAGACACTGACGAGTGTTTTGATGTTTCAGAGCAGTACTTTATCAGTATGGACGTCAAACGTGTGGGCCATGCAAGAAGAGGGTTAAAACATATCCGCTTTGTTTTGAGGATGTCCTCAGATTTCCGTCCACAGTTTCCACATCAACTGCAAAAAAATACAATCAAGATTAAATTAAGTGGCCCTCTCCTTTAAATACTTGGATGGTCTAGATGTAAATGTAGAGGTAGGCTACATCTCTCATACAGTAGCCTACATACTCCTCTTTCTGCCTACTGCATAGTGGGAAAATGCATGATGTTGCCAAAAGATTAACCCTTGTGTTGTCCTCTATCTGCTTTGCCTGTTCATGAAGCATCAAGAATACATTATCTCTCAATTTTGTGTTCTTCTTAGCCAACTTCATTCCAACTATAGTTATACACTTATTTATGGAAAATAATCACTTTTTTCAACACTTTTTTGAATTTGTGGTCAATAAAACCTAATTTCTATTAAATTATACCTAAATTCTGATTTTTAAAAAAAACGTAATTTATGAACATATGTTGATGGATAATCACAGCCTGTTTTGTGTATGGAACCATCAGTGGTATTTTTGGGAAATTTGGTTGAAAGAAACCCACATTTTTGACATAGAAACTTAAAAAAAAAAAAGAAGGCAAATTTGACAAAGGTTTGACAACATGAGGGTTACTTCATCAAACAAACAGCTGCCAATCACAGCACACCCTCTGAGTGATTCAGGGGTCTTCAGTCACATTAGGGGGTCATGTACGTAGGTTTCTTTTTATTGTTGTTCCAGTAAAACCTTACAGTAGCTCATTTCACTCGTTAGACTGGTTGAAGCTGTGCTTTAATTGGTTAAATCAACCATTGCAAGCTCTGGTTGGCAAATGGATGGTGACTGATGGCCTATAAAGCTCAGCTAGAGGGAGAAAAAGTAAGTGTTTAAGTCATGAACGGTGATCAAAATAAAGCTGCAGAGGGACAGTGTGATGGCTTTCAGATGTGGGTTAATTTTTCTTCAGAAAGTGACAGTAGTGTAGTTAAGACTGGACTCTCTGAGAAACATGGAGCAGTTAAAAAAAAAAAAGATTGCAGTAACTTGCAAATGATTTAAATGTTTGGTGCTACATCCTGGATTGCATACAAAATAAGTTAAAGAGAAACTGCAACAGATGGTGATCTTGGATAGCTTTATTGAGGGTTTTGATGTCACAACTTTAAGTGGCACACTACAGGTACTACTGGATAGACTGTGCAAGGCTGTTATAAAACACTGTAATTTGGCATTGTAGACTCAGCTGTACAACATATTTGGATGATACCGTACCCTACTCTAATTAAAGCTGCTATCATAGGCCTTCTCGTTTAGTGTGTTTCCAAAGGCAATGTGCTGCTTGGCCATTGGATTTCAACTTCCTCCATCCTGTATTAAACTGGCAAAGGAATGACTCTTAATGGCTTAGTCTGTTTTGATGGTCTTCATTTTCAAACTACAACCACAGGATCCAAGTGAAATAATAACACAGAAGTGAATCTTTACTATCTCCAAAGAATTGGGATTTTTAAAATTCGAACTATAATATTGTCATATAATCATATTTTGGACATCTGAATTTTTCCATCCTCCATTTCTCCTCCAGAATACAGAGAGCGTGTGGTGTCTTCCAGTTTTTGCATTTTCTGTTAACAAACGTTGCGATAAGAAGATGTGTGCTGGCAGACTTTGATCTGTTTGTTGTGTGTGTGCGCCATACAAATAGGAATCTAAATTGTGCTTTTGGGTATGCAGGCTACCTGCATATCCGTGAAGAATATATACCCATTTTATCTGCCAGTAGCTACATGGCAAGAGGTCAGCCCCTCAAGATCAAATATTTTTCTTACTAAATGACGGATTTATTAGACAAATAAGTTGTTCGTATGACTCTGAACCCTCTGTGATTGAAATATACCCCTGTGTCAACAGCATCGCCTCTCAAACCGGGTCCCGGGCGATGGAGGGCTGCCACAGCGGATTACTGAGCAAATATAAGTGGGAAATGAGTGCAGATCTGGGGGATCTACCCATCCACATCCAGCGTTTGACATTTCCGTCCAAAGGCCAACCATCCTGCGCATTGTTAGATCAACGGAGCCACTCGATGGGGACTTTTTTGTTTTAAAATATACCGCATAAGTACAACAATGTCAAAGAAACAACGCGGTACATGCGCTCTCTGTTTCTTTTTTTATTTTATCTTGTAGTGTTGTAATTATAATGATCTAATCCATCTTAACCTGGGCGCCTAACAACTGCGATTACGGTGAGCCAACTCCCTTCCGCTCGGAGCTATAGTAAAAAGTCGTGCGCTCGTAAATCTGAGCGCCTGCGTAACGATAACGTGCGGTAAAATCATTATTTGGCGACGAGGTGTCAGAGACTCTCTCACCTCGTCTGTCAGGAATCCAATTTCCCTTTATTTACATCCACGGTATAGATTAATTACTCCCCCGACAAGTAGCCTGAAGGAATTAAGTTATGAGATCTGTTGGTAGGCTCCATGATTAATCCATCGCGGCCTATATGCAAGATAAGAAGAAGGAAGTAGAAAAGGTGATTAATGCGGTCGAGAAAGGATCGCAGACATTGTTACATAATAGCCTGAAAGTAACAATAATAATAATAATATAATAATGAATATAACATTAATGATACGGATAAGAATATAAAAATACATTAAAACAAATTGTTAGAGCGAACGTTTTTGTTTGTATGTGTTCAATCTGCATTTAAAGGTCGTGTTCATTGTCATAAGGCTTAGATAGGGAGGGCACCTAAAGCATCATGGGATAGGACGAGTGGAGGTGTGGGGTGGGGGAAGGCCCTAAAAGACGTAAATGATGAAGACGTGATATATGGAGAAGGCCCTTTCAGGCCCAGGCAATTACAATACCTGCGATCAGACGACGCTGCGGCCCACTATCGATATGGCTGTAAGGGTTATGATATCGGCGAAGTTACTGGGGAAATATCCACCTGATTAATAGAGGACTCTGTCGTAACGGGCTGACATATGGTAGGCGAGGCAGCTGGGGACGGCACCTCAAGCATCCCCTACGGCCATTAACATATTAGAGGCTATTGTGCAGGCAGACAGTCAGACTTCCATCCAGAGCCCTTGTGCAGATAGACAGCATCCCAGAGCTGTTTGATATAGGTTTTCAATAATGCATTGCTCTTCAATCCGCCAACGGAGCTGTTCCTGGTGCTGAAATTATTGCCACGCAGCGCGTGTGGTGCCGCGCGTGGAGTGTGTTCAGTGCTACTCTCGGTAGGTTGCGTTAGATGGGTAAACTTTAAACAGATTATATAAGAAAGAAAGAAAGATAGATAGATAGATAGATAGATAGATAGATAGATAGATAGATAGATAGATAGATAGATAGATAGATAGATAGATAGATAGATAGAGATAGGCTAGATGTGTATGTGTGTGCATGTAAATTACACACAGGGATAAAAGCTCAAAATGCTGCCTTAGCTGCGTGAGTTCACATCCAAACACATCAAAAAGTAATTCATTTTAATTAGTTAAAATTTATTTAGGAACCGCGATGTTAATGTTAAAACAAATACTTTTGACGAAGTAATATTAGGATCAAGGTTCTCCCTGCCAAACATTGAAGATCAACAAAGAAAAAAAGACTCAAAAATATTTTACTCACGTCAAATCGCTCACTCCTCCGACCATGTAGCCAAAAGCTAAAGGAAAGCAATAAGGAGCAGCTTTCTGTGCTGTTAAACGGCTGCTTCCTTCATCCACCCGCCTGCCCTGAAACCCCCGAAAGCTGTCTAAAAATATTGCATTTTATATCAGCAAAACCGAGATTAATATTGCATTACCTGCATATAAAAAAAAAATCCGTTTAAATGCAGCGGAAACTGAAGCCCACCAAAAAATAGTTCTGAAAGTATTGGGTGAATAGAAATATTTGGAGTAGGGTGGAAGGTTGCACACCTTTCTACTTTTCTTTTCTTTAATTTTTCTCTCTCTCTCTCTCTCTCTCTCTCTCTCTCTCTCTCTAATGTTGCTGTGAAACTTCATTAAATTGTCATGCCTGTTTCAACACCGCTACAAGCGGTAAAATCTTAGTTAAGAATTCCAGACATCCAAATCAATGTTTCATTTAACAGCCTATTCTGCTGGAATTAGGCCATTATAGGGGCACCCATTCAAATAGATGGGGAACGAAAACAACAACACCCCACTGCCCTGTTTTATTATTGTAGTTATTAGATCAATTAACTTGGTCCGTTGTGCCATTTAAAAATGTCACATTCCTTACATTTTTAAACACTTATTTACTTACAGCTAAGATATTTAATTATTATAAGCATGTTATCATTGTTATTATTATCACTGTCAATATTATTATTACTATTATACAAATTGTTGATTATCTACGTTAATTTTGTATATGGCACAACAATGTATTAACGTTTTTTTGAGAAGCAAAAATCAATTTGTTTTACAATGTGTCAATGGCCTAGACAGGAGTTGCATGGCCTTCATTCTCCATTTTGACCCAACTATAAATCAGACAAACTTTAAAGAACTTTGTTCGATTGATGAACGATTTATCTCCATTGTGAAAAAAACGCAAGAGAAAACTGTAAAATGAAGACATTTAAAATCATTACACAACTGATATCTAAAATAAAAAAAATAAAAACGTTACATTAAATTGTGGCCACAGGAAATACCTTAAACCATGTCACCGATATTCAGATTTAAACCGTAATAATGATGTTCAGTGTGGGCCCAATCACAACCAGAAAAAGCCTCGATTTATTTCTTCAATTTATTAGAAGATTGCTGGAACACACCTCCCTGTTGAGTTTGGCTTCCAGGATGAATAGTACCAATGGAGGTCAGAGAAACAACAGAAGAGAGGAGAGAGGAGTTGTGAGAGAGGGAAAGAGACAGTGGGACATTTTTTTTTTTTCCATGATGTACATGTCGCCGCAGTTTTGTAAACATACTTGTGCACAAAGTAAAATATATTACTTACACAACGTTTCCGTAACAATTAAACACGACAAACAACGTGGTGATCTCGATGTGAAAACAGGCATTTAACAGTGACGCACACCATCCACAGAAGAAGGTCTAGCAGTAGACAGCTCTACTGGACGCAGTGGTTCTTTTCCCAATGCATAGAGTGTTTGCAAGGAAACTCAAACACAGGACAGAAAACTGGTTCGGTTTTCATGGTGATGTCTCCTTGGTGACGCAGACGAGGATTTCGTGCTCTCTGAATCGGTTTGAAACTTCTCCTTGTGATGCCATTGGTGTCAATAGACCCTATCATTTATTTCCCAAAAAAACCCACTGGAGCTCACCTTTGATAAGTGACAAAGTGATGTCTGTATATACAAAAAACATTTTCGACATAACCGATCTATAAACCTAAAGGGATCTTTTGTGCAAATTCAAAATAAATATATCTCTAGATGTGACATCCTAAATTACCGCCCGTGAATTAGGATTCCATGCAGGCCCGAACAATTTTCTCGATATAGCCATAAAAAGATTGCAACTAAACTTGGGTTTATAGCAGCCTCCAAATAAGAATAAATGAACACATGAATACATGAACAGATTCATGAAATATTCCATAACAACAACGACAAGAACCAAACCAAAAAACACAGTTCAACAATCAATGAGGTAATTCGTAAATGGCTATACTTCAAATAATAGGCCTATCAGGAGAAAATAACTCGCTAAAGTATCAAGCAAATTACCTCCTTCCACATGTTTTAAAAGGCAATGTCGACGTCGCTAAAACTTTTCCCCTCGGATCAACTGAGCGAAACTTGTGTAATCTGTTATTTGCATACTTCACATTCACCGATAACGTGAAAAATAAACAAGATATATGAAGCCTCATAAAATGGTTAGGGCCTGTCTAAAGCCCATTGTGCACCAACGTGTAAAATCGCTGGAGACAAAAGACTGAAATATTGTCTTGGTGTCTTAGTGTCCCTTGGTCCCCAAATTCAGTCCCACAACTTTTTTTTCTTTTTTCCTTTTCTTTTTCTTTGCCCATCAGTGAGCAGCGGAAAATTTCAACCTCTTCTGCTTCTGTCTTTGGTTACAAAACCACACTCGCACCACGTTTTTTTTCAGGTCCAACTTTTCCGCTATAGCTGCTATTTTCTCGGACGAGGGTCGAGGCTGTACGGCGAAGTAAGCCTCCAAAGACCTCTTTTCTGGGGCCGCTATCGAGGTCCTCTTGCGTTTCTTTTCCCCTCCGTTGAAAATGTCAGGTTTGCTCATTTTCTCCCTCTGGGCCCCCTCGGCCTCCTCTAGCCAGGCCTGGAGGATAGGTTTGAGCGCAATCATGTTGTTGTGGGAGAGAGTTAACGACTCGAATCGACAAATTGTACTTTGGCTCAGTGATCCCACGCCGGGGATTTTGAGATTAGCCAGAGCGCCTCCCACGTCCGCCTGGGTCACCCCCAGCTTGATCCTCCGCTGCTTGAAGCGCTCCGCGAAAGCCTCCAGCTCCCTTGGGTCTGTGTCTGAGTCATTGATGGAGGAGAGTCCGGTGTTAGTGAGTCCTGGGCCGACTTGGCCTCCCCCGTGATGGCCCGGTAAGAGCCCGTGGTGGGTGAGAGGCGAGTTCATGCTCATAGCCTGGTGGGAAAGGTGACTCAAGCCGTGCATGTGAGAGTGCGGGTGGGCGGAGGAGGTGGAAAGGAGTCCTCCGCCGCCGCCACCTCCGCCGCCTCCGCCGCCTCCTCCACCGGACCCGTCGTGCGCACCGGACATCAGGGCGAGGGACGGCGAGGTGATGTGGTCCATAATGTCCGGTGGCTCCAGGTTCTGGTGGTGGTGGTGGTGATGGTGATGGTGGTGGTGGGCCAGTGGAACAGTGGAGGTCGACGAGCATGGCACCGTGCTCATCGTGTGGTAGGTGGCGTCGGGCTTGAACGGGTGCGTCTTGCCCTGGGACACGGCGATGTCCACGGCCGCCAAAGCCTCAGCCCGGGCCAGCAGGGTCTCATCCAGACTCGCAAATATGTTATTCTGTAGCTGCAAGGGCAGCAATTACAATGAAGAGGGGAGAATGAAGGGGTGCGAAATGGGGAAGACAGAAAAAAGGAAGACGTCAGAGAAAAGAAGAAAAACATAAATAAATGTATCCGTCAGTCGGGACTTTTGGCGACTCATAACACAGCCGGAATATTCCTTACAAAGCGGCAAGTCATAAAAATTAATACAAAAACCAGGCTTTGAATGAGCATGCTTTATAAAATAAAATGAAAAAAGACTATTGCGAGTGATTGCCGCGGAATAGCCTACATGAAAAAAAAACATTAAGTGCGCGTCTTGGCTGAATGTGCCGCTTATTATTACGCGCAAACAGCGGTCAGCGCTACATGCAGCCAAGGCACGAAAAAGAAAAAGTCAAAGTTTTTGGGGAATAATTTACCTGTGGAGTTTGTAGACAGGCTCTCCGTATAGCTTCCGAGCTGGAATGCAAAGTGGTGTACTTGTGCTCGGGTAAAGATGGATGCATTGCGAAGTGCGGCTGTTTGCTGTTCATGGACATCATCTTGGCGAGCTTCTCCAATTAAAGTGCACGGGAAGAAGGGGGGAAAAACTGCTACAAGAACAGGAAAATAGTCATAGATACACAGTGATCCTTTGCCTATCCAGTAATGATGCAGTTGAGTTCGCTGTGTAGTGCGCCGAGTGCAGCCCTGAGCCCGGAGATCACAGAGATGCCTGCAGTCTCTCAGACGCACTTATCTGTCTACTGTTTCCCACTGCTGGGGATGAGAGAGGCTCTTACACCTGAGCGCCTCAGATCTCGTCAAGCCCGTGCTCGGCTGCTCTCGCGAGACACAAACTGCCAGAACAGTGAACAGGCTGACAGATAGATAAATAAATAAAAAATAAAAAAAACGCTGCTCACAGGGCAGGCTGTAACATCTGGAGACTAGACGCGTGCGTTTTTTAAGGGCTCACTCCACTCCAGCCACCGAACTGCGCAGGTCCCGATGCCATTAGGCCTTATTATTTCCTTGGAGGCCCGAAACCATCGACTTAACGCTGTTATTTTTCGCTGTCATATTCTAATACTGGGCTTTATCTATCTGCTTTCAGGAAGTTTAAATATAGAATTATGGATGGGGAAGATGAAAAAAATAGGAGTATAGGCTTCATCACTCAATATTGTGTCATGACTGAAAGCAATTTTCTAATGTATTATGTATTTTATTGATTAGCTTTTCACATTTAAATGTATAGGTTGCACGCCTTGCCAGTGGGCTCTGTTCTTGGCCCACTGCCTCTCATCTTAACCCTTAGAAGTAATGAGACCGCCGCCTTATCATTAAAGCCCATCATCGCCAGATGAGCACTAAACACATTGATTTAATGCACCAGCGGAACCTTGTACACAGTCTTTACCTAAATGAATTAATCCCAATGAATTAACACTTCATTTATTCAAACCACAACGGTTACCCAATTAAAATTTCATGTAGCGATTAGAGGTATGTGAAATATACATGATATCGTTAAATTTGCATAATAAATTATGTGCTTTCTGCTACAATAGAATTACCGTGCGTGAGGTCTCTAATGTGTGTCGTTATAGGCTACAACATGCATTTATCAGCATGAACAAGCTATGAGGTTTTGTTACTTTTCATGGTAGCAGATTAATAATTACCAAATAACTGAATGCAAATTATGTGGAAAAATAGCACAAAAAGAAATAAGACAATGTCCTCTAAATAGTAATCCCCAAAAAAATTCCAATATGGAAAATTCCCCACAAAATGCAGGTCAATATGGCAGCCCATGTAAGACTGATCAAGATTAACAGACAATGCAAAGAAACACAAAAGAAAACAGTTGCATACATTGTTTCTCCTTGCATTACTATTTTATTTTCTTAACACTCTTGCATTGCAAAATGTATTTCAAAATATCAGTTTTCATGATAGTTGTGTTCATCTGTGTTCAGTAATGCATGTCATCCTAAAAAGATTACCACAAGGACCATGTTTACTGAATAACTTGAAATGACAAACACATACAAGTAGGCTGAAAGTACGAAAATGTCCTGGCACCAAAACTGGTGCACTACAGTATGACAAAGAACAGCACAGAAGTGTTTGTCAGATTACAACAGACAGAGGTTCAGACTGTGAAGGCTGGCTTTAAAAGTATTTAACTGCCACTGAGACCTACAAGTATACTACACAAAAAAACTATCTGACAAAGCTGTCATATTTTGTCTTCAATTCATTCAATATAACAGACAAAATGACAATAACTCACACCGGAGCACCACAATATTGAGTTAATGTTTCCACCCATGTTTGACTGTGAGACCTGAACACAACACACTACAGCGCACGGTACAGTGACAACACACAGGCTCCGTTTTGACAATCTTCACATGAGCTTTGAAAGTTTTGTGGGACTGCTTGTGTTAAAAGGACTGTGAGACTTCCTCTTTGTCGGCTGGCTGATGTTCAGTGTGTGTCTGTCTCTTGTTGTGTTCGCAGGTTTCCCAGTGCAGATGGGGGAGGAGGAAAGGTTTACGTGATCATGGTCTTGGCTTGCTGGACTGAGAGAGCCAGAAGGACCGGCCTTATTCTCTTCCAGTGAATCAAACAGCAAGTCAAAAGACAGTTCATCAGTCTGAGAGGGCCCTTCGTGCCCTGCACAGTCAGGGACACTGGCACCGCTCTCCCTATCTGACACCGGTGCAGCACTACTTTCCTCTGCAGAGCCACTTGGAGCCTCTTTCTCATTCAAGGTGCCACCCACGTTGACACGTGGTGGGCGGTTCTTCTGGTCACACTGCTGAAACGGGCCATCCCGGCAGGTTTGTGGTTCTGGGATGAGAGTGTTGTCCAAGTCTGCGGGAGGTGACGAAGTCAGGGAGAGCTGGGATCCCCGGCTACCGGTGCTCTCTCCATCCAACATCATGGAGTCCAACTCTGAGATTTTGTCCATGTAAGCTGCATCCATGGAGGCCTCGCTGGAAATCGGGAAACCCCCAGGCTCGTCGTCATCTTCACCTTCTTTAACTGAGATGTCTTTACTTGGACCTGGACGTGACTCGTCACTAGATTTGGATCTCTGCCAACCGCCCCAGAAGACAGCCTTTGAGGGATCCGCGTCAGTAATGGGAGGCAAGTCGGTGAGGCTGATATACTGGTTCTCCATGGTGCTGCTACTTTTGCCAGGACTAGGAAAGTCTTCAAAATCGAGCCTCCTCAGATAAGATGCAGGTTTAAATGCAACTTTCTTTTCACGGACGCCAGG
Organism: Etheostoma spectabile; assembly: GCF_008692095.1. Classification (NCBI taxonomy): domain Eukaryota; kingdom Metazoa; phylum Chordata; class Actinopteri; order Perciformes; family Percidae; genus Etheostoma; species Etheostoma spectabile. The sequence goes on from NC_045733.1 coordinate 15,190,778, forward strand.
GCTTCTCAGAGTCAGGGACCGGAAGGCAGAGGACGGAGTGGTGGGCAAAAGGTGAGAGGAGGTGCTTTCCAAGCCGTTGGTTTTCTGGTCTCCTGTCAGATTCTTCTTAGACTCTATGTGATCTGCAGACGGCATGAAGATCAAACTGTTATGTCTAGAAAATGTCCCACCTTCTGCCAGTGGATTGCTGCAGATTGACTCCCTCTCATTGTCACTCAAGCTTCTCATCATCATGCTGATTTTGTGTGGCTGTGTGGGAGATTCTGCGTCGGCCTCGCTCTTCCAGCATGCTTCCTGCCCTTCAAGGCGTCTCTTCTCGGACTTTCTGACCCGAGACTCCAGGTCTTCGATGTACTGGTCGCTGCGCTCCAGAGCCCGTTTTAAGTGGTCCACATCCCGCTCGTGCAGCTGGATTTTAGCTTCCAGTGCTGCCACTGTATAACGACCAAACCTGGGGACAGATTAGATTTTCTTCAAATTGTTCAAGGGTTGTCATGACAGAAAAGCCAAATAATATTTAGCTAAGTGACACAATTGTTTTCAATTGTCATGCGCTTGACCATGCAAATGTATACCTTGTGCAATTGAAAAGAAAGTAAAACCAAGACATTTAACTATAAATCGAGGACCCACTGTGTGTGTTTTTCAAGAACCGCTGGTCCAATCTACTTCCCATGTGACTTCCTGGGAACCAAAAGAACTCGGGGTTTAAACTTTGGGGCATTTTGACAGCGTTGGATATTGGATATTAATAAACTGAATAACACTAAACGATCGCACAATGAAGATTGAGAGGGGGGAAGCGCTGTCGTAGCACTGGCTTTCCATGTCTTCCCTTCACAATAAAAGCCCATCTTAAATTCACTCAGAGCATTTAGCTAAGAGGAAACTCACTAAGAAGCTATTTTTTGCAGACACCAGAACAAAAGCCAAACACTTTATTGTATTTAATTGCTGTGAGCAGTAAATTCACCACTTCTAAGCACACAGCAGAAGATAACGTTATGTCGGAGCTGACCAGGCACAGAGAGCTCTCCTCCTTTGTCTCACTCAGACTACAGTCGGTTGTGCAAGTGTGCCAACTTATAACACTAATAAAAATACCTCCGCTAATTAAATTCATACTTTAACATTACTTTATAACTGTCAAGCCACTAAGCCGGTTTGAAAATGAATACCTCTGCTGAAGAGTTGACTCATTAACAATAATAATGACGAGACAGCGCCGCTGAATGTGGTGATATCAACGTGCAATATCGTTGAAAAAAAAAAACACCACTAAAATGTTTAGGATTTTTCTTTTTTTTTTTTTTTTT
>NC_045733.1:15192103-15212707 GCF_008692095.1 Etheostoma spectabile
TTAAATCGTATTTTCATTGCCTTCCACATTTTCTTCCATACATCTTTGTACTAGGTCTGGTTCTGGTGGTTGATTATCTCAGATTTTTGCTGATTGGCTCTCTTAACGGGCAAGGATGGGTGGAGCATGGCGCAACGCCATGAGGAAAATGTGATTACTTCACATTGTGTGAGTCAAATCTGAATCTGCAAAGTGGTAGTACAATGTTTTCCTCTGAAGTGCAAGTAAACTAAGTCGGAAGTATGTAATTATATATATATATATATATATATATATATATATATATATATATATACACATACATACACACACTGTACATCCACATATGGGTTTATGAAGTGCTTTGGGTTCCTTCTGTAAGTTGCTGCGGGATTTACAACTATTGTGGAGAAAGCTACAAGCAGCAATACTACAGGCCAAGCAATCAGGCTTTTTCAAACAGGCATGTTTTAGATGGAAGCTGTGCCAGTCAAATAAAAACGGCCTTAAAGCTGTGGTAGGATACATTTTTAAATCCTACCTATAATCATTTTCAGCAAATTGTAATTTAATAGTATGTTGGACTAACTAGACTTCTGCATCTCCTCTTGGCTCTGTATTGAGAGAGAGAGAGAGAGAGAGAGAGAGAGAGAGAGAGAGAGAGAGATTCATAGAAATGTTTATGATAATAACCATGATGTTTATGATAATAATAAGAGTGTTACTATTGGCTGTTCTGCCAATGCACATTTCTCTTCGGTGAAAAGTTTAGTTTACCGTAGCCAAAGGCCCAAGGGCCTCATGTAAGAACGTTGCGTACGCACAAAAAGCTTGCATATGCTGGTTGTCACGGACACTTTGTGATGTCTAAAAAAATTAACTTTCTGTCACACAAAGTCTTTTCTGGCTCTGTAAGCGGCAAATTCTAACTGAAAATGGCCGAAAATCACCAAACATTACAAAATAATGTTTCCACTTCACTTACTGGCATATGTCCGTGACAATGTCTATGAAAAAACATACTTATATCCACCGATATTCCATAAAAGTTCAATCACTTATGTGGATAATATGTCACATCTTTCACACTAATAACAGTTTACTTCGCAGGCTACTTAACCTCTGTGAGGATGGGAAACGAATGAAAACTCCACTTCCTCCTCTGTAAATCTTCTGTATTTGTATTAAAAATGCAATAGTGTCTGTGAGTTTGTAGTTGCAGATGCTCAGACATCCATGATGTACAAGAGGCGGGACGCATGGATCATCTCCCCAGGAAAAATATCCTGTGTCCGGTGGGCAAACTCATGAGATGTGTAATTGATCCCAGGGATGATTAGAAGACTATTAAGTGAACAAAGCGTACCCGGCCCACCAAACACAGGGCTGTCTGGCCTGTATTGATTCTGCAAATTTTTCAGTTACTGTAGTCCTATTTACTATTTCATTATGTCATCCACGCGTTGTCACCTGCTGTGGAGACGCTGTCCTCACTATTGCTACAGGCCTGCTACAGCTGGACCATATTGCCTCTGAGTTAGGTTTCCCTTGCAATGGACTCAGTTTCACTGAGCGCACATGCTGGTTTGTATGTTTCTGTTTCCTTACACCGTCTCTGGCGGCAGCATTAGCCTGCTACATCTGGAGACGGTGCCGCGGCTTCAGCCTCTGGACCTCGTAGCTATGGCGTTATATATTTGCCTCATTCCATGTGTTTTGACCACAGAGAACTATGGTTTGCAAGCACATAAAATTAGGTTCTGAACACGAATTAACACTAGCACAAAATCTGTTTGAGCCAACAAAAACCTATTTCATGCACATTAAATGTATTTGCATGTTTGCTATTATTCATATTGACGTGCTATAATAACCCCTCTCACGTAGTTTACTCATCTGTCCTCTCAAAAACTTTCTCTGCATGCAGGTAGACACTGCTGCACTTGGGCCAAGTTTCCTTCGCTCTCAACCTCTCTTGACACACTCGCTCAAATTTTCACAGCATTACAAGTTTGCCACAAAACCAACTAATCAGATTGGCTGTACGTCTCAAATTAGATCGCAGGTAGCAGGGAACACATAGCTATCGGGAAACAGACTTTGACACAACACCTGCAGTGATTCCCCAGAAAGCAGTACTTCTGCTGTTGCCAGGAAGTACTTGGAAAGATTGTGGATCAGCTTAACTAATCAAAATAATAATTGAAATTATGATTTATTTAAAACAATATATCAGCCCAAACAGCTCAACACTGTTATTTAAACATAGCAAATGGTAGAAATAAATAGCTAAAAGTACTGACTGAACATTAAGCCACACTTTAAGTAGTAGGCCTAGTTAGTAGAATTTGTAATCAAACCAACCAGTAATTAGCTACCGTTTCTGCTTTTTGAGATAAATTGGCGTTAGTAACGGATAGCTCCTTCGCAAGCTAATATATCAACAAAAAGGTAAATAAAACACTGTATTGTAACCCAAGTACTATAAACTACTTACATGTTGCTAGTGTGACATTGACTGCAGTTCAGTCTTGCATTACAAGACCTATCTTAGCTACAATGCTGCGAAGCATGTTCAGATGATATAGTCAATAATACAAAATATTGACGGAAATGTGTATTAATTAATATTAATATTAGTCATCAGCTCCACCGTATTCAGCATATGCTACACCAGTATCCTAACCAACAGGTGAGGCCTGAGTAAGACTGTTCCTCCTAGATTTGTGTTCCCTGCTACTTGCGAGCTAATTGGAGACAAACAGCCAATCAGAATTTACCCTTAATTCTCCGATTAGCGCTGTGAAAAATTTGAGCGAGTGTGTCAAGAGTTGAGTGGGTAGACTGCAGAGGTTGAGAGCGAGGGAGACTTGCACCGAGTGCAGCACCGTCTACCTGCGTGCAGAGAGAGTTTTTGAGAGGACCCGAGTAAACTGGGTGACAGGGGTTATTATTGCACGTTAATATGGATAGTAGCAAACATGCAAATACATTTGAGGCTTTTGTTTGCTCAAAACACAATTATTTTGTGCAAGAGTTAACTCCTGTTTAAAACTTAATTTTATGAGCTTGCAATTTATATAGTTCTCGGTGGTCAAAACATACAGTTTATATATATATATATATATATATATATATATATATATATAAATAACGCCATAGCTATGATGACCAGAGACTGAAGCCGCGGCACCGTCTACTGCTGCCATCCAAACGAGGACACGTTGGCGTGAAAGAAAGCTTTGTGCCAGTAGTTTAGCCTTCTGCTAAGCCTAGCTCAGGGCTGTGGCTAATTCAAGTTTTTTCTGTAACTAATTAGAGCCTCACAGTACATTATTATGTCATCTTAAAGGGCTTTACAAAGAAAACGGGACAGTCATTCTCATGCTGCTATATAACGGCATGCCATCAGGATGAAAAAAATGGTTAGTACTCTCGCTCTACTTCAAATTCTAGCTTTTTTTTTTTTTTTAATTCAGCCTCCCACAACTTTAACTTGGTCTTTTAAAACATCAATTTAAAAAGTGGCCTACAACCATTTTTGATTTAACAGAAAAAGGGTCAAGCAGATCAAACAGGATTACTGACCTTAGCAGCAAGTTACTGCCTCCAACTGGAAACACTGAATTGAAACAGAATTACCTCATTGCTCCCAATGGCTAAAATGTGCAACTACAACTATCTCTCACAGTTAATCTTGTCTGCACTGTTACCCATGACATTGACTTAGAGGCATTTGTCTCCTCCTAACCGAATGAGGGTTAAAAACAAAAGAAAGAAAGATACTCACTTCTGAGGAGATCTGCTTGCCACCTCTGCTTTCAATCTCATATTCTCTTGTACAAGGTCAACATTTTGAGATCGTAATGCCTTATTTGCCTAAGGATGATAAAGTAACACATTTGCCAAATGTTATAAAGGATTCCACGAAGGTAGCAAGACATATCTTTATCACTGTTCCTATTGAAAGATGGTAATGTCAATGCTTGCCTCATTGCTTCATGTGATGAATGGCAAACACCTGTTATCAATATCCGATCAATATATTGTCAATACAATGTATTGATTATTATAGGTAACGTACCTCCTTTAGCTTATCCATGTCCTGCTTTACTTTATCACAAACATCGGTGGCAGCGCGCAGCTTGTTGCTCCATTCTTCCAGGACAAAGGGGTCAACTTTTTTGTCATCACTTGGCAGTGTATTAATGCTGCAGGGATCCAAAGCAGTCTTCAGTTGTGACTCCAGACTTTGATTTTTTGTTTTCAGCTCCTCGTTTTCTCTGATGAGCCCTTCAAGTTCCTCCTGTTAGAGAGAAGAGTGTGAAACTTAAAACAGGTTGTAACAATAAAGTCATCCCTGTGTTGTCTGTGTTGGAAAGTTAACGCTTCTACTATTACAACATTGTTTTTCCCTTTAGGCAAACCTAAAAGCTGGACACTGTGTTGTAATAATAAATTGCTTTCATAGAATCTACCTGCATCAGTGGATGGTGCCTTCTGCGATGGGCACTCCCCTCATTGTCTATGCTTGCGTTTTTGTGGTGATAAACCCCTTCATAAAGTCTGTTCAAGAGCATCAACGTGCTTGTAACTGCTGGGAAAATGCATAGCATGATAAACCCATACCTCATACTCCCGCAAAAGCAGTTCTCCTCTGGTTTTTCTGAGACATTTCCTCATGGAAGGGCTTTCATTGTGATCATTTGTGCCTCCTATAACGGAATTACATGACAGTAACAGATAAACAGACTTAACAAAACACATATTAAAGTAATGTCACCAAGTCACTCAGCTTTGAAGAAGATGCAATAATGCATTAGTCATGTTAATAAAGAGCTGTTACCCAAAAACATAACTATGAAAGGCTGAGGTGCTGCCTTTTAAACTAAAAGTAAACTTATCTCAGACTCCCAAATCCACCTGCAGAGACTTGTGATAGTATTTATTAAATATCTAAATCCTGTCCTTGTAGCGTTCACTTAAGTAATTCATATAAGAATATCAATTCATTGTATATAACATATTCTCCATTGAACACCGTAATTGGGCCAGAGCATATTTAGCCTAACTTAGCACAAAAACTAGAGCAGATAAAAACCGCTTGCCTGAGTCCAAAAGTGAAAAATGTGTCTTCCAGCAGCTCCATGTTGCGTCTTGTTTGCCAGCAAGATGGAAATACAATAGGTAGGTACAACAGAACACTTCTGGGGTGCTATGTGCAGTCACTGGACCCAGCTGATTCAAATTCAACTTGTATTCACAAACTTGGACCAAAAGGTGTTTTGTACCAGCTCATAGATTTAGTTATTTGACTAAGTCATCCATTACAAGTTGAGGTTGCACAGAAGACACAACTGCAACAATACACACTCTGCCAACTTTTGTTATCAAAACTGCATCTAACTTTTTTGCTAAATATATTTTAGTGGATGACTCAAAGCATCCAAGGCTGAAGCCCACAAGCCACGACTGAGCTACATGCTAGCACATCAGTGTATAGCCTACCGTCTTATGTCGTGATCCAAAATGAGCAGGCCAGCAAAAACAAAACAGGAAACCATGCATTTGGGTGATCAAGCCTCCAAAAGTTGATTATATAACTAATTGTTTGCAAAATGTTTCTCTTACATTAAAAGTATTTGGCAAATAACCCTTTCTGGCACTCCTCACTGTCACTGATTATATTTATATGGTATATAGACTGTTAGGTTTGGCGGAACAAGCAAACCAGTTTTAATGGCCTAACATCAATCTAAAGTTTACAGTACACTGAAATGATACAGTCTACAACTTTCTAAGAAGTATGTGGAAATAATGGTCCAACCCACTGTCAACTGGGTGAATAGAAATGGTTCATTTCACTCACAATCCCAAAACTATTTTTTGTTGCCGATTGCACTATTGATAAAACGAACATTGCAACTGCCTGAACTTGACTGCATGGCTTATTTATTAACCCTCGTGTTGTCTTCAACCATGGTAAATATTGACCCAATCTGTTTTGCCCGTTTAATTAAGAATAGATGATCACCTAATTCTTTGTTACATCTTCTTAGCCAACTTCATTCCAACTTATCACTAGTTTTACACATTTTTTTTATAGAAGTCACGGTCAATAAAATTCATTCATCTTAAATTCTGCCTAAATGTTTTCTTAAAAGACAAAGAAATTGTGAATTAGTTTAGCCACAAGTTACGATCAGAGGAACATATGTTGGTGCATAATTACACTTTCCAGCGGAACTATCCATGTTATTCTTTGGGTAATTTGGTTGTAAGAAACCCATATTTTTTTTTTTTTTTTTTTAAAAAGGGTCAAATTTGACACAAAGGTTTACATGATGTCACGATTACTCAACTGTGACATGCTGCAGATGCTACCTCCTCTACTTCCTTGTCGGTTTCCCTCTCGTTTGGAGATGCGGAGCTACTCACCGATGATTTCCCTGCAGGGGTTCTCTGCTGTGATGGGGACTCTGCAGGTGGGACATTGGCTAGCTTTCTTCAACCACATTTCCATGCAGGAGGAACAGAACACGTGGTGGTTGGCACAAATGACCGGCTGCCTGACCTGCACAGACAGAAAAACGAGCGTGTTCTTAGTTAACTTTTGCAATACGCTCCATTAACGCCGAACAGCCATGTTTAAGTTAGTTACGGTAGCTAATGTCCGCTTCATAAGCGTCTCGTTACGGTAAACTGGTAACGTGACAACGGTTAGGTTACTAAGGCAGCAGTTTATCATCTTTGTTTAGCGGCTGACGTACTTTAATGATTTAATAACGAAACAGCAGTTAATGTTACCTTTCCGAGACATATCTGGCATGAAATCGGCAAAGTCAGAGAAAGGGTGGATGACTGAAAGTTAAGCGCCATGCTTTTTGAAGGAATACACAGCGGCACAAACACACACACACACACAAACTTTCCCACCAGTACCCGCTGCGTAGCGCGCCGAGCCTCAGATCTACGGAAAGCCAAAAAGGTCGAAAAGGCTGTACTTCGCAAACGTTTAAAACTGAAATGCAGCATGGGATGTGCAGCAGAACCCGTGGAAAAGAACCATAGACCGTTTATGATAGATAGATAGATAGATAGATGGATAGATGAATGGATAGATAGATAGATAGATAGATAGATAGATAGATAGATAGACAGATAGATAGATAGATAGATAGATAGATAGATAGATAGATAGATAGATAGATAGATAGATGAGTGATGGAAGTCATGAAGCATGACTGTCCAAAGAAATAGAAGATGGAAGTCATGAAGATCCGGTCATGATTTATGTCTTCATGGGACAGTTCTTAGCATTTCTTTCTGGCCATGGTGATTTTCTGGTCTGGCGAAAAATGACATATCAATTAATAAAAACTATTTACTAATTTAAGGAATGTGTATGATTCACATGATCATGAATGTAGGCTAATTTAAAATAGTATTTAAAGCATTCTACATAATTAGTTGGCTTCTCACTTTTTCCCCATAATAATAGCTTAGATTAGATGTGTGAAATCTGCCCAATAAATCTATTCCGTGATGAATAAAACAAAGAATGAATAATATATTGTATGTCCATAGGTTTTAGGATAGAAATATCTGTTGTCTATTTGTCCGTAGGTTTTTGTATTTTCAGTATCGAGCAATAGCATAGAAGTCTATATAGAAGTATACTATATAAACTTCTATGTTATTGCTATTGCTTATATTTACCATCTTCAATTGATTTTAATGTTAATGAAAATGTTAATTCACACTTGACAGCTGTTATGTCAATGAATATTAAAGGTGGGAACAGAACTTTGTACATCAATTTATATGCACCCAGAGCTAAAGTCAACTCATGGGTTTGATGGGCGAGACAGCGGTATTCCCCATAAAAATCTATAAAACTACCAGCAGCCATCCAGAGGAATGCTGAAATTGGGTTCTGATTTGCATTTCACAGATTATACTGGAAAATAAATGTTAAAAATGAAACTCGGAAAAAGAGTTTCCAAAAGTTAAATGTGGTAAATATAACTACATTTTATGTCTGCAGGTACACAGCGGCATACAGATACTTTCTATTTAGGGTAAAATGAGCTTGTAAATAAATATAGCTGTTTTTCAAGAAAAACAAAGTATTTTGAGTATTATTTACACAGTAAAGTTCTGACAAAACTTAAAGCAGACAGCAACTATAGGTCAATGTGCTCCCAATACCTAGAAAGTAGTTTCTTAGCTTTGGTTTCTCACATATATTGTTTTTGTTTTTTTCTCAAAATGATGAATCACAGCTAAATGTATGTACCGTTTTTCATTTATTTTTCAATAAGAAATGAGTACAAAATGACAATTTCTTAAACGCCACCAACAGCACATGTATTCATTTATTTCAAGCCTGCCCATAATGAAGATTGCAATGTAACATTTAGCAAGCCTTTATCTCAGGTAAACGATCTATTTCATAAATAATGATACAGAGAGATCTAATATTAGCATAATTTCCACTACAAATATTTTAAATTACATCTCCACTAGAGTTTAGCCCTCCAGAGCCATTACTCATATCTAAACCAACATGTCCTGTGCTTCATTGTATCTCAAACCAGGACATCTTCTCAGGATATAATATGATTAGAATTGACTGGCTGCAAAAAAAAAAAAAAAAAGCTTGCACATGATGCCAGTTTGAAAACATCCCCGGTACTTGTTTGGTTGTTTTCAATGGAATATTAAATGCATCACAGACCACCACTTGTTCTCACTCATTTTTCATAGCACTATTGGTTTTGTGACAGCATTTGGAGTGAAGGTACGTTGTTAAGATGATTAAGTTAAATAAGTTGAGAGAGTATCACTTTGCATAACATTATTTGATGTTACTTTTTATTACCACTGTAAAATGAGAATTTATTATACAGACTTCAATCAGCTGGTATATACAAACAAGGAAATATTCCAATATTTTTAGTAACCTTTTCTGATTGAACTAAAAAAACAACTGTTTGGATGTTTTTTGCAGCACGAGCGCTCATTCAAGCCCACATTTGTCTCAATATCACAAATGACTTCAAAGAGCACCTGCCATGCAAGATGCACTTTCTACTGTGCCATAGTAAACCGGCAAAAATGTATCTGAAGTGATTCATGAATTTGTTATTGGAAAACTCACCCTGGAATAACAGACCGAAATGAAAGAAAAACACATTTTCGACAGGTCCCATTGTCCCTGTGAGATTGCATTGCTTTGCAACAGGCCAGTCATTAATTGGTGACAGTCAATTAATCACAGCTGTTACAGACGGCTGCATCTATTGATCTTGTTCGAGCACTTATTTTTCATCCCTAAATGACACCGATTGCCAGATTTGACCAGCATGTGTAATGGACAGTAAAGAACCAATGACCCGTGTGTCATTCTTACCACTGGTCGGGATCTGGATCCCCTCCCCCACCTCTTGCAAATAGCATCTTTACCATTTAGCTTGGAAAGGTTTAGACTGCCCTAAGAGCACAGCAGCGAAACAGTGCGCTCTGGTGCTCAGATGACCTTTTCTGTTTAAGGCCTAATCTTTGACAAATGCTTGCTTTAATTAGCCTGATACCCCCTGCCTAGACTGCACCCCCCCCCCCCCCCTCTCTTTTTATCTCCATCTCTCTATCTCTACTTTTCTCTGTCCTCCCCGACGTGCTTCCTAGAAATTCTCAAACACACATCAATGTGATTCAGGTAGGAATTAAATAACAGCCAGGTAGCCAGAGGTGGGACAATATGTGGGACATCTATTTGAAGTACTGCATTTAAGGGAATTATGAGAAAAATATGGTGTACAATATATTCAGTTATACCAAAAGAGAAGAACATGTAACATCACTTTTTAGTATCATGCCTAACCAGTTTTCATATTATTGGAATTACAGTATATTTCTCATGAAGGCACCAACAGTCTAGTTTAGAGGTGGTGTTTAAAACACTGTGTAAAATAGTTGTCATGATAATGCATAGATAATGAATATCCAATAGTGTATTTCAAATGTAATAAAAGAGAACAAAACACAGAGAAAGAGATAATTTTGGGGAGCGAGTATAGAGATTAGCCAGTGCACATTAGGAGGTTTATGATAACATGCAACGGCAACTGGAGGCCTCATCTATTGATTAGCCTCTATCAGAGACAGTAGAGTGTGTTTGTGTGAGAATGGCGGAATGTACTGTATATGCTTCAAATGAGTGTATGTACTGGAAAGTACAAGTCGTTTTGATTTTACCATAATGGCTGCAATGGAGAAATTACATACTAAGTAATATGAAATAGTTAAATAAATATAACTTCCATAAGATGTTGATTAGAAAAAAAACTTCTGAAGTCCTCTCAAAGCCTCACATTTATCCAGAGACTGCCGCAGATCATGCATCCCTCTCCCACTGCAGTAGCAAACACAAGTAAAATAGATGCATGGCTACAAATCCTTGTTTTATTGGAAAGGGGCCTAATTATTAGGATGTAAGTCAGGCTGTGACTGGAGGGCCGTCTCCTTGATGCAGGCCTGGTTTATATTTATCCCCTCCTCTGCAGCTACAAGCAGCAGCAGTGCCACCATCACTACCAGCAGTGTGTGGCACTTTTATTACATCGCCCACAGGCAGGTTCAGCCCTGTCTCACACACACACACACACACACACACACACACACACACACACAGAGCCTGCAGGACCAGAAGCCAGTTGAGTCCCCTCCACAGCAGAGTTACCCCACATCCCCATGCAGCCCCACATGGGCCCTTGGGACGGTGGAGGGAGGGAGCGGATATTATGGTAATACTATAGCCTGCTGCTCCCTTCCCCTCTCCTGCAGCACAGCTGGGAAGGACCATCATTACAAGTATTGTAGCAATCTGTTTAAGAGGGACACATTGGAGAGGTTGGGTGACAGAGAGAGGATGAGTGCTGCATACATAGATCACATAAAATATGATTAAAATGTGTGTGAGGGGACCAGGAATAAAATGCAAAACTTGTTATGAACACCTTATATCAAGCCTACTGTCAAAATGGCCAGCTGTAAATCTCTATTTTCCCCTCTTTACTTTTTTATTTTATTAAAGGTTTCTGTGTTGAGCTGGTCATATCTCAAGACATGGGGCCTGTGGCACACAAGGAATAAATAGGACATAAAGTACTTGAATCTCTAATGCCTCATATAGCTTTACCAATCTATATTATATTGTGTCACAAGCTGGAAATCCATTATAAAGTGACCAAAATCAAATAGCCTTGCAATAGTGCAACCACACTGCTCTTATGGTCAAATTACCCTGATTTCATGCAAACATTCTACAACAAATTATTTTTATACACAACTGAAATACAGAAGATATATCCATGAATTATTTATGGTAATTGATAAAAAAAAAAGCTGTGATGATCAGTGAGAAACTCCCACAACACATGTCTCAGTGCTGCTTTAAACACCTGTTTTGCAATAGATTAATGATTATATATCAAGAAAGTCTGATCAGAATAAACAGCCACTATTCTGGTAGCACATTAGGCCTTTGACAGGACGGTCAATCACTCACTGTCGGATCAGGATGCTCAAAGCCATCCATCTACTTGTCTTGTTTAGTGGGAAAAGAGAAGGCAGTGATTCAGAGCCTCCCTCAGACTCCATCACGCTCACAGTATTTTTAGGAAACAGAGATATCAATTACATCCATTTTCCCTCCCTGTGCCCTCCTCCTCATTCTATTTTCATCTTAGTTTTCAACAGAAAGTTTGATTGATAAAGCACAGAATCTGTAACAGCATACATATATGCACAGAGGTGAAGTCTTATTAAATATTCTGAAGAAGGACTATTAAAAATGCATATTATCCCATTATTCCTGCTGCCAAATAACTGGAAACTATATATGCCACAAGTCAGAAAAGTCTTGTTCTTGTCTTGACCTGACAGAGGGCACGTGAAGAGGAGAGGGAGGAGAGTGGTCTTTTAAAAACTGCTTCAGTGCACTAATGTCCCTGAAACCTGAACCCTTATTGGATCTGAAGGGCATTATACGACTTGCATCCTCCAGACCCTCTGTTTAAAGGTGAGTGTATTAGTATATCTAATATAGTATATCCAACAGAAGCAATGTGTATAACATCATGTCGGTGGAAACACAATGATGTTTAATAGTCTTGTGCTTTAAAAAAAAAAAAAAAAAAAACTACTAAAAGAGGACTGGTAAAATAAGGTCCAACAAAGACACATGTATCCCCCCACACACACACACACGCACACCTCCTCATCCATACCACATACACACACACATACCAGGAGGCCTTATTAATTATTTGTAGCCACTTGACTTCATATTGTTCTGCCAGTGGCTTGGTCAAAGATTATAATTACCACTTCCCTGTTTGTATCATTTTCCATCTCCTGTGCTTTTAGTGCAGTATTACTTCTCTTGTCCCTCTCTCTCCCTCTCTTCCTCCCTCTCTCTCGTATACACAAGACCAAAAGTGCAGGCACATCATTTATTGATAAGACAAAAAGAATGTAATGAAATTATCAATGTTCTTGAATTAATTATGAACATGATTAAGAAAGCTAAAATCTCAGGAGCCGGTCTCTCATTACCCATTCACTCTTAGGGATTGCTTTCATTCAGGGAAGGAGAAGCGCAAAAGCCTTCAAGCAGAGCCCACTCCGGCTCAGCCATTCTCCCTGTGTGCCTGTCCCCTTGTCTCTGCTGCCGGGCTGATTGACCAGCCCTATCGCCAGCCCGGCTGCCAGCCCGCCTGGACGCCTCCATAGCACCCATGCTTGTTACGGTGAGCACCGCTAGCTGCCTCGTGGCCTCTGACGTTTGTGGGTTCGAGCTCTGGGGTATTGACCCTCCTAAAACTACTCAAGGTAAGTGGAACTTCTATTGTTGATTAGTCTTAAACTGCATGTCTGTTGTAATATATATATATATATACTGTATATACTGTATATATATTTTTAGTCACAGTGTCAACTCTTTTTTTTTAAATCTATATTAATTGGAAAAACAATAATAATAATAATTTTAGGTTGCAGTAATACCAGTGTGACAAACTAACATGTCCTACACGTAAATAGGTTATGTTTTCAATTACATTTTTCCTACGTTTGACAACAATCTGATTCTCTAGTTAAATCTTTCATGATGACTATTTTTGTTGTGGAGTTTATGGAAGATATTGATCCCACCTGTATCGCGCAAGTACTTTCTTCTTTTTGATCAGTCTGAATAATTTTTGTGATTAGATGAAATGTTAATTGTCATTTGACATTATTTGACAGAATATACACTACATACCTTTAAAGATTTATTTTCTTAAATAACATGCACCTGCAGTTATCCGTAATTACATCTTAAGAGGTTTGTTGTTTTATTTGATGAATCTCAGCTGAAAGTGTCACCTCCAAACAATATGTACACTGCCCATTTTGTAGCATGTAATGTCATTTTTATATGGGAGCAGCCGTGCACCTTAAACTAATCTCAGTGACTATCCATTTATATTCAGTGAGAGCTAGAGAAATGCTCTGCGAGAGCCACATATCTTAGCATCAGTCTATCTTTCTTCTGCTCAGTCACACGGGACAATATATGGGGCAATACTCCCCAAAGTATTGGGAGTTTCAAACAAAGTCTCAAACCCACTGTCTCCTTCCTAGACTGTATATTCCCACCATCTCTCTTTACAACTGTCTTTCTATCTTTCTCTAAACGTGCGCACACTCAAACACAAGCTTGCGTGCACAAACATGCTTAATCATACTGTAAATACAGAAATACAAACCTATGCATTGTATTAGCTCCCAAAACAAACAGAATACACACACACACCTGCACCTAGATATTAATAGTGTAGTATTTTCACACCAAGATGTACACGATGTTTTGTTTTTTTCACTTCGCCATCATGTTTTTAAAATAAGTCTGAAGTAAACATGTAAATGGTTATCAATTTGTGGTCAGATACAAGACAACACACATTCTGACCTTTTACCTTTAGTGAAATGTCCTTTTGTGTGAAATTGAGTAATACATAGAGCAATTTTTCCTTCTTGAAAACGACTTCATGATTTCTGCTGCAGTATCAAAGCAGGGGAGGATTCACTAGAAGACAGAGAAAACAAGAGAGAAAGAGATCTTAGGGGTTAGTGGCAATCCTCCTGTCCTAGGATTGATCCAAGTATTGGATCGCACATAAAGCTGCAGTTACTGGATATTACCCGGCCTGCAGTGATGGCCTGGATAAGAAGTGCTTACCAAAGAGGATGCTCCTCCAGGGCAGATACGGTTTCCCAGCCCTCTGGGAACAACAACCACATGCCTGCTGCTTGCTCAGGAACTTTCTACCTCATTGAGTAAATCCTGGGGCCTTATCAAGTTACCAACCTACTGAACTGCTAAAAAAAGTGTTTAAACCTTAAATTTACCAATCCAATTTTGAGCTGCGTAGGGGCAGGGCAGCAATTAACTTGCACCTGCTTTTCAAAGATAAGAGGGTTGATTATTTGGTTTGTTTGGCTTGTGTTTTATCGGAGGTTCAATTCTGACCAGAATGCAATTTTATAGATTTTTGCTGTGTAAGAATGTAAAGTTTCTGAGTTATTCTTAACAGAATCGTAAAGTTTAGTTTTTGCTTCATGCAGACTTCACCGCACTTAGTCTTGCACAGCCAGACCTTTCTCCACAGCGCTGCGGAGGAGGGTCTGGCTAGTCCACACAGCATTGCGGGATGGGAGAAAAACAAGCTCTGGTTTATTGGATTGTCTTTTAACCAATTACAATCACCTTGGGAAGCGCCAAGGGGCCGGACGAAGCCACAGTGCCGCTGCAAAATAGCCTTGTTTTGGTGGAACATGTGAACGTATGTTCAGAAGTTGTTTTAGTCGTGCAACAGAATACTCAGAATCACCAGACAGTTGAGCTAGCTGTCTCAATTTCCCCTGCAGAGATCTGAGGAGCAGTCAAACCATGGTCCCTAAAATCCAACGAAGTTTAAAATGCCAACACAAAGAAAGCGAAGGTAACAGACATCCGGACAAAAAAAGAGAGACATTCCCGGAAGCAATACCGGAAGTGGAACATCGTGGAAATAAACTACACTGCACTTATCTTGACTAATTATTGTAATTGTTTAAATCAAATGGGCATGCTGTCCTCACACCAGTCCTGTCTGTGTTCCCTCTTGTGGTTTGACTTCAGATTTGTATAGGGGTTAGCTGATTCCAGATCTGTGCCAAGTTGGGCAGGTCTACCCATGAGCATCTGCTGTATGTCTCTCTGTGGTGTTACCCATGAAGCACCTGGCTCATGCCACACGCCAGCAACCAGAGCCCAGATGGCAGCTAAACAGGCTAATTATTTCAACACAAAACTCTGATGTCCCACACCAGCACTGGGGGGGCACTTTGGTGTTCTCCATACTTCCCTCCAGCTCGGCAGAAGAGGATGTCTGTCATGGAGCTATAAAGATGTCAAGTGGGTAATCATGGTCATAGACAGGCCCCGGTACAGTGCTTGGCATCCAGATGTAAAGATGGTCATATTTGGTCTCCTTTAGAGGAACAGAGGCATTTGGCAGAGTAGGATGGTGCATTGTCTTTGCCCTTGGTGCTCATTGATGCAGATGCATGCTCATTATATTTCAGTCTTGACAGTAACATAACAACGTTTTTCATGCATTGGGTTGGATCCTCTCACGGATATAACCACCATGAAAAAGAATGCTGGCTCAGAGTGTAGACAAGATATCATAGCCATGTAAGAAACTGTAACTGGTTTTTCCAACAACATGAACAAAATATGATACGTACCAGCACTTACAAGTAGCATTGTGATGAAAAGGAAGGCTCATGTGTTTTTAGACATTTACTGGCTGTTGATGTAAGGTATTTGACTGCTTTTGTGGAATGGGGCTCAATGAGAATTTAACTCAGATTCCTCAGTCATTCATTCATTCATTCATTCATTCATTCATTCATTCAATCAATCAATCAGGGTCAGCCTGTCTGTCACCTGGTGGCCATACAGCGGTATTGTTATGGCTCCAGATGACCACCAAACCAGCATCATTCACCTGCCTCCTCCCTAGCACTGCTGTTTAACACTGCTGATTCCTACATTATCTAGGACACGGGGAATTACAGCAGCAGTCTCAGCTCATACAGTAAATCTTGTACGTGTCAAGACAGGCTCAGCATTGTTGAATCAGTCTCTGAGAATGTCAGCTGACAGTTGCGAGCTCTGAACCACTACAGCCACGGCGCACGGCAGGCTTTAACCAAATTATTCCTGGTGGTCCTGTAACCTAACAGTATCAACATCTTTATCTGACATCAGAGGCTGCAGTTTCTCCGTACATCTTCTCTGGATTGATGAAGTGTTGCCATTAGGGCCCATCTCCTGCATCCACAGCCGCATCAGAGGAAGAATTGGTTGTGCTTGATAAAGCTGGTACTTAGAACAAGGTGCAGGTCTCACAGCGATAACCTACTGACTCCGGCAGTAAAGACTCCACCAATGGGAGGACGGCCTACACCTTGATCTATTGCTTCTTGTCAGAGAAAAGTATTGCTGGCTGTAGCCTGTGTATTTTATATTTTGTATTTTTGTAGCTCTGTGTGCAGGCATAAGTGATTTGATGCTCTTCCATTTACACCCACCGACAAAACTTGGGACATTAATTTCCCAAGATTTTCCCTGTAAATCCACTCACTATTGTCTAGTATGCTTTCTTGAACAAGGTATTGTTTAATTAATCTTCACTTTTAAGGGCCGCTTCAATTCTCAAACTCAAAAAAAGACATAAAAATCAAAGATATACTTGTAAAAACACATCCAAGTCCATCAAAGAGTTTTACTTAAAACTAATGAGGGAGACTTTCACCTCTGGCTGTCTGAAAAGTCAAAAAAAGTAAAATGTAAGCACTCTTTTAGACAGAACTACAGTCGGTTATATACAGAGTGAACTGAAACCTATTGTTGTGTGTTTGAAGACTCATATCAGCTGAAATAAGCAATACAGACTCTAATTTGTCCCAGTACAGTTCTACCTCATCCTTTCACCCTCCTCCTCCTTTTTCCCCTCTCCCTAAAGTGTATCCCATCTGCTTTGGGGACCTCTCCCCAGCATGCAGGAGCAGGATAAGCAGACCATTTCCCTGTCGATACTTTGCTATTAGCCTCTGCAGATCCATATATCACTGAGCTGTAGGCTATGAGCTGGGTGTTCTTCTTATCTGAACGGCCGAGGCTGAGGTTCTCCTCTCTGCCCTGCACTTTGATTTATCCAACCAGTAGGTTAATGAGAGCTGGAGCCTGCCCCTTTACTCTTAGCCTCAGGGGGTAAACACGTGTGCATGTAAAGGGGTGGAGGGGAGCGACAAGGAGGCTACAGAATGTGCCCTAAAATGATACAAAAATGTCTCCAGTTTTCAAAAGTTAACAGTAAATATAGATGATAAAGAAACAAATGGATATGATCATCTGTATGTGGAACTATTACGTGGTGGTGTTGCAAATACACATATTCCTTTTCTTTCAAGATCAATACCACTTATATCTTTTAGAGGAATTTAAAGCTAAAGCCACAAGATGGTTGGCTTATCTTAGCAGAAGACTGGAAATGGGAAAACAGCTAGCTTTGGTCTGTCAAAAGTCAACAATTCCACCTACGAGCACCTCTGGCTCACTACTGAACATGTAATGTTGTTTGTTTAGTACATACAAAAGTTGAAGTGTGAAAACGACAGGTTGTGGGTTTATGGGTTGGTGGGTGCCGGACTATGTCTAGGGAGCAGTATTAAAGGAGAATTCCAGTAACTTGTTTGTAAATTTGGAGTGCTGTCAGTCGAGTGAAAAACGAAACCAATCGGTGCTGCCTACACCGTGTTATCCTCCTGCTAAAATTAGCACCCAACAGGCTTGAACAGGGCAAGTTTTAAACTTGTTTTTAAGCCTGTAAACATGTTCAAGAGGTCATTAAAAGTGCCTACCCATTTGAAGTGATTCCTCCCGAGTGAAGACAGTGAATCTGACTGCTGTAGATGTGAAAGAAATGCGTGCAGCTGTGTTAATTCAGCTGTGTTTAGTTCCTGTGTTGAGAGGCAGTTAGAGATCTTAGGGACGGTCTACAAACTACAACACAGAAAAAATCTAAAACAAAAATATGTAGGCTATCAATTTAGTGATTAATAAGTTAGTGTCTCCAAACTTACCTCAGTTATAACTGCTAGTTTTACTACAGCACTTGCTTTTAAAAAATAAGCATGTGCTTGTTTTTGAAAATATGTTTGTATCTCTTTTCAGTGTTGTAGTTTGTAGACGTCCCGAAGCACTCCTTGCAGTATTAACACCAGAACTAAACAGAGCTGAAATAGCACAACTTTCATGCATTTCTGTCACTCGTAAGGAATCACTTGACATGGGCAGGCACTTTTAATGACATTTTGAACATGTTTAGAGGCTAAAAACACAGTTAAAACTTGCCCTGTTTCAGTCTGTTAGGTGCTAACACTAGCAGGAGGTTAACCCGGTGTAGGCAGTACCGATTGTTTTCGTTTTTCTTTCTACTGACAGCACTTCACATTTACAAACAACAGAGTTACGTGTTGAAATCAACCGTAATTCTCCTTTAAGCTAACTGTCTCCTGGTTGGCTGTAGCTTCCTTTTTAATCGGCAAACATCTGAGCAGTATCGATCTTCTTGGCTATTTTTCGGTAAGAAAGAGAATACGCATATTTTTCTAAATTTAACAATTCCTTTAAAACATTGCAGCTTAGCAAACAATTACATAACATTATAAAAATCAGGGGTACACCATAGTAGATCAAGCTTCAAACTTGTGCAATCAAACAAACAAAATTGGCGTATTTTGTGGGTGGGAATCTGGTGAGGGACCATGTCCCACACTGTTATCTCAAATTAGTTGACTTTACTAGAAATTTGCGTGGGCACCTGTTGCCTTAAACCGTTAAAAGTTTCACACAAGGTGAAACCTAACAGGTCAAGTTGTATTAACACAGAGCAGTAAGTTGACGCAGTAGACAAATCAAGTTTACATTAGTAGTCATTATTAAAAACCATTAGTTAACATAAAGAATTTTTTTCTGGAGTCATGTTGTCTAAAATTAGAATGATAAGTTAAAGCTTTAGTGCGTAACTTTGTTATATTAATGAACATCCGTTACATTCAAGGTCATTGCCAAATGAGTTAATACAAAGCTAATTGAGACCATCAGCTACTTTGTCCCGAAAAACTATGACGAAGTTCTGGCAAATTTGAGATTTGCTCTGCAAGTCCGTCTGGCCAAGAGGCCATTCAAGCTCATTTCCAATTTTTCCAAATTGAGGCACCAGTCACAACAATGACAATAGCGCCCCAAATGCTTGCTGGTTGAGATGTTTTTCCGTCGCTCTGCATACATCATCTCCTTCATCGCTCTGATTGGTTTTAGGTCTATCCAATTGCGCCCAGAGGCATTTGAGTGGCGTCTGTTAGTGACGCCCCTTTAGAAACGGGCTGTGATCGAACCTTCCCCGGCCCTTCTCTGTTACAATTGAGAAGGCTCTGGTGTCAACCAGGCTAACAGCTTCACACAACTCTCTCTGTATTTCTCAGTAGGGCTATGTTCAGAAACTGGTGCAGTCCGGCAACTTTCGCATGCAGAAAATTGAGTGAAGATAAATTACCTCTTTTTAAGAGTCCATGGTGTTTTTTACTGTAATACTCTGTGTCCTTCTTGGCAACAAGCAACTGCGTCATTACTTAGATTTTCTCATGGGGGAGACAGAAACTACACACTGTAGCTTTAAACATGCAAAGAAACACAACAACTATAAAACATTAGGCTACTTATCACTAGTAGTGTTGCCAACTCTTTTTTGACAAAAGTAGCTAGCGCTAGCTCCAAAAGTAGCTAGAGAATGTTGTATTTATATGTACAAATTATTTCCCTGGTAGTGATTCCCTACTATAAAAGTAATTTGATCGCAGAAATTAAGTTCATTTTCCCTTATAATAGTATCACTTAAAGACTAATTATTTTAATACATTTAGTCCATAAAAACAGAAGTTTGACCACAAGCCCAAGGTGCATATCTTTTCAAATGTGATGAACAGGGTGAATAATTCCACTTCAGAGACAGAGTTACTGATCTGCAATCAGAATGCTTGCCTTTGAATGCTTTCTCACTGCCCAGACCCCATCAATCCACATCCCGGGTCTCGGCCATGGTGCAGAAATAAATGTACATAAACATGAACACTTAATCAACCGTACAAAACTAAAATGCATATTACATGAATGCACACCCAAAACATTAACAGAACATAATTAAAACACACTTTAACTAGGACAGGAACCGTTCAGAACATATATTTTCAGTTCAAAAGGCCTCGCCCCTCCCATAATTTTCAGGTTCATAATTGTATTTAGAGGTTGTACCAGAATAGGTTTATGTGGTTTGATTTAAAAAACAAAAAAACAATCAGCAATGTGATGTACTGCCCATTGCTGCAGCTCCTCTTTTCACCCTGTGTGTTGAGCTCTCTGTTTTTGTTACAGAGTGAGACATCTCACTTCTATTCCATCTTTGT
>NC_045733.1:15212717-15213897 GCF_008692095.1 Etheostoma spectabile
GCACATGCGCAGTAGCTAGGTAAGGACTACTAGCCAGTAAGAAGCAGAGTCTGCGTGAGTGCCATGCTAGCAGCGAGGCGAGCTTTGTACCATGATGAAAGTGATGCACATTTGTCACAGAAATAAAGGCTGGACTCCAGTAGAGCTGTTTGGAGCAGTTTGTAAACAGTGTTGTTTTCTGTAAGATGGTAAGTCTCTTTGGAGAGGGACTTTGGGCTTTTTCACTTTGTAAACCTATACATGCACAAAAAAGATATATAACACAATGAAGGAAAGGGAAAAAAGCACCATACGAGCACTTTAAGATTCTCATCTCTGCTTGACAAGATCTGTTCACTGCATACTTAGGCTGATTATTACAAACAACTAATGAGATTTAGTAATGAATATGGTTTTTAACACAAGACGAAATAATAACTAGTGACCACAAATTTTTTTAATTTCAACTAAATCTGGATTTACAGTGGCTGCACAGTACACGGCATTTGGGAAATTTCAAATTAAGGAAAAATATTCATTGGCAAAATGTGACATGTGTTTTGTAAATGTTGACAAAAGGCAGTCCTAAAAAGAAATGTGTAGCTTTTGAACACTTACCTAGATCAGAGAGTTGCGTTGTCTGTTACATCAGTGAGTTTATGACCCGCAGATATTTGGCCTCAATCCAAGAAGACACTGTCTAATGAGCAAGCTGTGTTTCTAGCAGCTTCCTCTCAGCAGTCTGCCTGTACAGTTTGCAGTGTGTGTGTGTGTGTGTGTGTGTGTGTGTGTGTGTGCGTGTGTGTTGTGTTGTGTTGTGTGTGTTTGAAAGCAACAGAATTTCTCCATGTTGAAGGCATTTAGCTGTGGGATAGAGTGGGAACACAGCAACTCACAAGCACAACAGGGGAAGACAAACCACTGCCAGATAAATGTCCTACTTAGCTATTACACTGTAGTACATTTCAACAAGAAATCAGACCCCTCCCCACACACACACACACACACACCCACACACACACACACACACCTTCCATGAAAATATCTAGCATATGGTTGTATGCTTCTAGCTTGTATCCCAAGGCCAGTTTCCCAGCTGGCTCCCTGGGAGAACAGAGAGAAGGGGGAGAGAAACAGAGAAGCAGAGAAACAGGGAGTGATGGAGACAGAGAGAGAGAGAGAGAGAGAGAGAGAGAGAGAG
>NC_045733.1:15213907-15230893 GCF_008692095.1 Etheostoma spectabile
GAGAGAGAGAGTGAGAGAGAGAGAGAGAGAGAGAGAGAGAAAAAAGAAAAAGAGAAAAGGGAAAAGGAGACGAAGCAGGCGGTCATGTGCCTTGCATCCCTCCTCGGTTTA
Source organism: Etheostoma spectabile (assembly GCF_008692095.1). Classification (NCBI taxonomy): domain Eukaryota; kingdom Metazoa; phylum Chordata; class Actinopteri; order Perciformes; family Percidae; genus Etheostoma; species Etheostoma spectabile. Next base: position 15,214,019 of record NC_045733.1, read on the forward strand.
TGGCAGATGTATTGTAGGTTTGGACTGTTAAGTACCTGATAAGTAGTTTGCCTGTAAGGCATCAGTCATTGTGGCTCTGTAGCGACTAACACGGCCTCTATCGGGGAGGACAGCTTTTCGTGGGGATTTTCACAGGGCCTTGCAATGATGGTGCTACACCCACCAAGATGTTCTTTTTCTTTTTTCACAGCAGAATATACTGCAGAAACAAGAACCTTTCTGACTGAGAGGCATTGGGGGCCCTTTTTCCTTTTTTAGTGAACAATGAAGTTGAGTTTGAAGGTTCAATATTGACCTTGGAAATAACAGTTTAAATAAACACAAAATGGGACTAAAAGCACAGGAATATTTCTAGTAAGATGTTTTGGAAAGCTCCACCATATAAGTTTTGAAGACTTGAATGTACCATGTGATTTCCGGTCAACAGCTGGAATTGTTCTTGTTTCAACCTCAATAGGTCATAAATGTACTCTCTCTGTGTATTTGTATTGATCCATTCAGGTAGTCATACAGTACATGACATCTTTCTATCAAGGGCACCATCAGTCACAGAGTTCAGTACTGACATTGAGTCTGTTTATTGATTGTAATTGTCACTCACATATTATAAATGTGTAATCATTGAAAATGCAACACAATACAGATGAGGTAAATCATTTTCTATCCAGAGGAATTTTGATCTTACGGGTGTTTTTAAGTTGTTAAACCTTTTCAACATCAAACAACTGAGACAGTTGAAGTTGAAGAATACCAGTACAACAAGAGAAAATATTGGTCTTTTGATCCAGTAAACATAATTACAAACCCTCATCTTACAGCTGGCACAGCAACGAATATATATTTAATAATGTGTGTGAGGTCTATATAGATTGATTACTTTGGTGCAAAAGAACAAACCAGATGGATCTAATCAGGAAGAGGTTTTACTTTATTATTTTTTGTTCTGAACCAATGTGTATTTTGTATTAAAACTAAAGTACAGTAGACTATTTAAAAGTGTCATAGAAACAAAAAGAATGAGTACAAGAAATACAGTATATATCCTTTTTGGATGAAACTAGATCTATCTGCCTCTGCAAAGAAAAATAAGTTATAAAAAGATGCCATGGCAGAACAAACAGCACACACAAAATATTCAAGACGAGCATAATGATTTTCTTTTCCTTTGAGAATTCAGATTCTCATTTGACACAGCTGGGAGCTGAAAGAAGCCATTTTGCATACTGCTGCTAATAATCCAACCGCCCCGCAGACATCTTCATTATTGTGATTGCTGCTCTACATTGTCTTTTCACAGTCAATAACCAATAATAAAGCAACCTTGCATTCTATCTTGAAAGGGTTAACATGACTCTCATGTGCCACTGCCTCAACATCCATCATGTTTCTCTGTAACTAGATCATAGCTTCAATCACAGGGAAGATTAGATAGTAGTCTATTAATCTCCCATATTAAGCAGATCCATTTGTGAAAGCAAACGGCCCAGAGAGGCCATCCTTCCACTTGTTGTCTCTAAATCTGATTAGCAAGCATAACGACACGTTGCTGAGGGTCACAGGAGATATAGATTGGTCCTGCCTGCATCTTCACTCTCGATGGCAGGGGTGTTGCAAGAATGAACAATTTTATGTTCAAGGACTCATAGGAATATCTGTTGTAGTCACCTAGTTTATTGAGCGGACAAGCTCATGGGAAGGTGTGTTCATTTGGAGTTCGTATTTTGTTAAATTTGAACAGAGCCACTTCACTCTCAACATTTTACACACTCTGCGATTTTAGAGGCTCTGCTCAGGTTACTTTAGTGCAGCGTAATGACGTATGTCATTAATAACAAACTCAACACATTTGCAGCATTGTTTGGGCAGACTGTCTTTCCAGATGGAGGTCTAAATAAAAGAGAAGTCCAGTCTGTGAATCTGTGCTGTGATGATGACGTTTGTCCGATTATAAACACCTGCTACAGTGTGGGCTGTGGAGCAGCGATGGAAAGAAGTATTCAGATGAGCCTTTACTGAAGAAAAAGTATCAATACCACAGTGTAAAAAAGCTCCAGTACTAGTAAAGGTCCTGCATTCAAATTTTTACTTAGTAAAAGTATAGAAAAATTAACAGAAAAAAATGTAACTTAAGTTTCAAAAGAATGTGATGCTTTAACACGTAAGTGGATTATTTTAACTACGTTATATAGCATTAGGATGTGCATCATATTGTCTAATTTGATCAGCTTTTGAATAAAAATGTTCTGCAAAGCAAATGCTGTGGTAGCTTAGCGGTTACAGTGCATGCCATATAACCGTGCATGCCATGTAACCACATCCCGTGTTCAATTTCATCCTCGAGACCTTCGTTGAACAGCTGTGAGAGACTCTTTGTTGAGAGTGATACTTAGAAATACTCGATCAAAGTACTAGTACCTTAGTAATTGTACTGAAGTACAGTACGTGAGTAAATGTACTTACATTCTTTTACGGAAGTGGGATTATCACTTTTTTAGTTGCATCAAGTGCGATGTACGGGTGAAAATATTTGTTAAAGCTCTTTTTGTTAATCGTAGTTTTGTTAAAACATTTTAAAATCCAGTCAAAGATGAATGGCCATCCAGCTAAAAGCCAAACGTCTAGAAAAGTTGATAACAAGGAACACTGCTTTAACATTAGTGCCATTTTTATTAGTGTTTTCTCTGGGACCCTTTCAGAGGTCATGTTGTCAGTGATGAGGAAGGGGATGAAGAATATGCAGATGATGTCACAGGTCTTTATTTAGCCTTGGTACCTCAACAAACGCTGGAAGCGAGTTAGCAGTAAGGTTCTGTCAGGGATCTGGTTCTCTCTCTGACTGTGCTGGGACAAGGAGGAGAAGCAGGAGAAGGAATATCGGGTTACAGCGGGGAGCAGCGAGCAGGGAGCATGGGGACAGATCTGTTTACTTGGGGAAGTTAATTGATTGGGAGGAAAGGTGGTGAGGGGAGAAAGGAAGAAAAGTGGTGGAAGGGCCAAGGAGAGGAGGGTATTGATCATGTGACTGCTCCTGCCATAACCTTCGATATGCTTCTGTGCTTTTTATTGCACTGTAATGCCAAATAAGATTGTTTCTTGTAAAAAAAAGAGAAAAAAACAGCAGAGAAAAACAAATGTGCTCAATGAGAGGGCAAACAGAGCCAAGCAATCGTTGAGATTTTGTTCACCCATTAAGATCAATTTTTAGCTTTTTCATTAACACCTTGGCCTCAATAAAGGTTATGTCACAGAATATATTCTTTTTTACTAAGTGGGCCTGTCAATGATTTTTGAATGCATCAGTACTTTTGATTATAAAAAATGTGTATTTCTTGGAAACAAGTATTCTGATTTTACTAACTTGACACAACTAGCAACAACGACAGAATAATACTTAGAAAGAGGTGGCAGATTACTGTGATCTGTGATCTTAGATTGAATTCATGAAGCTTGTTTATACTCTAGGCCAGGGGTCTTCAACGTTTTCCAGGCCAAGGACCCCCAAACTGATGGCGAGATGGAGCGGGGACCCCCTAATTATATATATTGTATAACATTGTGTTATATCAAACTGGTCCTATAGTGCCATGTGTGCATTGATGACTGAAAGACATCTTCCGCCTCCATTTATCTGTTTACTACAGTGTGTTGAATTCATGTTAATGTGTATTTAAAGACATTTTGCAGGGGGGGGGGATTTTAAAAAAAGTCTAATCAACCAAAACTTTCGCGACCCCCATGCAGTACCTCCGCGGACCCCCTAGGGGTCGCGGACCCCCTGTTGAAGACCCCTGTTCTAGTAGCATGTGACAGTTGTCATGACCCATTTATGTTGATGGTATTTATTTACCTACACCAAGGAGGTTACGTTTTCGGTTTGGTTTGGTGTGATTGTCTGTTCACTGGGAAAAAAAACAACTTGCCCAACTAGTGTGAAACTTGGTGTAGGGGTGTAGCATGTGCCAAGGAAGAAACCATCACATGTTGGTGTGGGTCCGAATCACGGGGCAGATACACAACTTATTTTTCAGTTCTGTTACCAATGCGAAATAGGGGATGTGGTGGAATAAATGCCATATGTCTTAAAATCCAGTAGATGGTAGTACATTTTAATAGTGACAAAACAGCCAATTGTTATTAAAAAATCAAAAAGATATAACAATGCAATGCCTACATTTCAAAAATGTATGTTAAGTATGTGAAATATCTCCAAAAGAGAAGTACATGAAAAAACAGACAGCCGAGATGATGACACTTCAGCAAGGCACAGCCATATTTTGACAAAATTGTAACAGTTTGGGAAATATACCCGCACATATATTGTACAGGGTTTGTGCTTGCAGATTTGCATGTGATAGAAGACTGGAAGGACAATTGCACGCTGCCCATTATTGTGACAATGTTTAAGTGATGCCTCTCTTTAAATACATATTTTCATCTCAATGTGACTTTGACCATGTTAAATAAAGTAAGAAATAATTCACATTTACATAGCTCGTAATAGTAGTCCTCTAGAGTTAATTTGCAAAGAAAGGAGCATGATTGGATGTGAGCATCTCAGTTATATGGTGGTATTATAGTACTATTAGCTCTGTTAATGCCCGTTTTAATCTAATTTTTATTATCTTGTGTAGCACTTTGTTACCTCCGCTTTGGAAGGTTATATTATTTTCATCATTATCCTTACATTACTATGAACGTGTAGTAAAACGCTAATATTACAAACAAACAAAAAATAAGCACAGTCATGCGCATTGTGTCTATCAGGGGAGATGGAGAATGAGATGGAAAGCAGTGGAGTGCAGTCAGCATGCCGTCCACTTTGTATTGGATAGACCGCATTAATTATTTAACAGCAAGGCTGCTAGCTATTATTACAGAAAAACAGTGGACTGCATCTGGACGCTTTCCTCATGTTTGTATTGTCAATACACACCTTGCCCTCGTGGGCTCACCGGACCTGTGCGGAGCTCACATCTTAAAACAAGGCCTATGCGTTCATATTTCATATAGTTCATATTCACAAGGCATGTTGCGAAACTCATTCTCTGTGTTGAAACATCATCTTAACGGGTTAATCCGATGAGATACAGTATCTCTGACTAAGAGAAAAAGAAACAAAGCACTTTATGGTCTGTCTGTATGGTTTGTCCCACCATTATGTGTAGAGAGAGAGAGAGAGAGAATTACTCGCAGACAGGTATTAGAGCAAGAAAGCTACTAGAAAGAACAAGGGGGGGTAGGTGATGGGGTGGCGGGGGAGTGGTTGCTCAGATTTGTTTGCCGTGTCATTTTTAGTCCTCCTCTCCTCGGTGTCACTCCTTCCTGTCTAGATGGGCATTTCTCTGTTATTCACTCTGAGGTTATGGTTTTAGATTGAGGGCAAAGCTCGGAGCCTGTAGTTTGTTTTGAAGGAATCCATTGTCAATACAGACGCAGCAGAGCTAGGATTGTTTGCAGAGTTAATAGTAGTTTGATGATGTCATTCTCACTGACCTGAAGAGAAATTGACCCCTGTTGTGTGAGTATTTCTAAAATGCCACCTGCACAATTATAGCTGGAGTGTCCCTGGGCTGTTGTGTGCAGGGTTTGTTTTATCTGAGACCGTCACGCTCACATACACACACACAAAAATGTGAACACACACACACACACACACACACACACACACACCATATACTGCCACAGTTTTAAACAGTTTAAATAATAATAGTTGCTGACCCATTCCTCAACATCTTTTGAAAACATGTTCGTTGAATGTCAGTAGGAATTAGGTTCCCCACAGTGAAGGTGAAATAATTTATTGAGTGACTTAGAGCATTTCAGCATGATCCTTTGACAGATATATTAGTTCACTGCATAGAGTACAACTCTAAAATAAGTATTCATGGATGGATTCATTTTTAACTCAACGACAAAAAATAGGCTTTGCTTACATTTAACATGCAGACACTAAAAAGAAGAAGAAGAAAAAAATTTGGGCATGGAGGTATTTATGGCAGGATGAAATTGCATTCATCAAACATTCACTATTACTCCCGCTCATATGTCTTTGATGCAGATCATTTAAAACCTTTTCAGCTGTGTTTTGATGGTAAAAACACTGCTTTTTTTTTTTACAGTAGTTTAATTATTACATTGTGGTTGATTTTCACAAAGAGGAAAAATTAAATGGAAAAATAAAAAAAGATGGTAAGAAGCAGAGTAAGAAGCAGAAAGCAAAAAGAACAAATCCTCTAGAGAGATGTATAATTCATGCTCACGACGTACCAGGCATTCTGTGTGTGTGTGTGTGTGTGTGTGTGTGTGTGTGTGTGTGTGTGTGTGTGTGTGTGTGTGTGTGTGTGTGTGTGTGTGTGTGTGTGTATCCTTCTGTTTTATTCTGTAGGATGATCACTGTGTATTTGCTGAATCCCTGCCTCCATGTTTTCAGGGTTCGGGTAGCCAGGACAGACTGGATTTAGCCAGCCAAGACCCGTGTCAGTCATGGTGGGATCAGTCTCTTTCCTCACTTGAGGCATTGTTTACTTCACTGGTGAGCAATGACTTTGACTGTGTGCATATTGTGCTCATTGGAACAGTCACCGTTAGCACTGAATCTCAGAATCCACATACCGGTGTGTTCTCCTTCAATGTTTGAGAACATAAATAATATTGAAACAAGAGAAATAGAAGATGTCACTGGACCTGGTGCCAGCTTCACAAAAAACGATTCAACATGTTCATTAGATGCTTTGTTTTAAAGAAAGGTTTCAGTGATCAAAATATCAGGCCATCTTTTTTTCTTAAAGAGTTTTTTGTTTTTTATGAACTCTTTCTCAAGAACAATCACAGGGTTTACTTAATGAAGGCCTGACATTAAATGTCATACTTGTAATTAATAAAGCTTTTTTAAGGAGCATCTAATCAGTGCCTTTTAAACTCCGCAAATATTGATACAGTGAACAATCCTCTGCTTTTATTAATTGTGCCAACATTTCGCAATTCTAAATTGGTATACTTTTGCTATCATAAAAAATAACACCATGATACAATAATACAAAGGTAAGGTAGTAGTATCAATATTGTAGAGTTATTTAAAGTGATATAATGACAGATATTCATTTTTTTGCATGAATGCATGGCATAAACAAACATTTTTGATGAAGACATTTTCAACAAGTTTTACTGTTAAAAAAACAAACGGTGTAATGGTAAGCTTCTAAACTAACCATGTCTTTGGCATTTCAGCACTTCAATTTCTTTTTACATATCAGACTGATATATATCTGCCTGTCTGTTACTGTTCTATTTCGTTCCATGAAGAGAAGTTAGCAAACCAAGCATATAACACTTACAGCCCTTCAGCCTCGAGGTAGTGACCAACTTCATTGCCTTCTTCTACAGTCAGGCACATGTAGAAGCAAAGAAAATAAGTGTTCTGGACGGAGCTTTAACTGGTTGTAGCTGGGGAAGGGGAGTCTTTTAACAATGAGACTGATGTCAGGGAAGGATAGGTAATTGCTCTTTGGAGCCTCTAATAACTTCTTCCTAAAAGTTCTTTTTCCTTTTCTTTTCAGATAACCTTTAAAAAATGTTCTCTAAACTACTTTGTGAGAATGCCGTCTGGTCCAATGAGAACTGGAGACTGACCTATAAGCTGAAATCATCACATTTGTACTTGCATCTAAGTGAGTTTCATGTTACCACAGTGCTGACCCTTTTTCAGCGAGAAGTTATGCCACTGTTGGGAAAAAAAAGTTACAAGGGCTTCAAAGTCAACTTTTTCAACTTTTCAATTTCATTCAATTCACACGTATGTTTCAGATAAGCAGATAGGACAACAAACTCTGTCCTGACTTAAAGAGACAAACAACCTCAGCCCAATGGTAAACTTTGCTTATTTGTTCTTAAAAAATACAGTTTGAAACACAAATCTTCCTCCATAGATGGACACACCATCAGCCCTGGACAACAATCGGATCCTTCTCATTGAAAATTAATTAAAAACAGACGTAAACGGACAGACATAACAGATCAATGTAGCTGGTTTTGTAAAGTTTACATTACTAATTGATTGTGAGTCTTCACCAATGGCTCCAACATGTTTCCCTTTCAGGTGCTCCTGCAGCGATGTTGTGTTGGCGTGTCAGATCAGCTTTACACATTTTGCAGCTAATTCTCTTCTAAGAAGAGTTTAATGTAAAGCGCTCCCAAACTAGGGTAGTACACTTTTCTCAGCGTAATTACCTGTAATTCATCATGTGAGCTACACAAGGCGTGGCATTTGCTGGCTCACTGCACGTTGCCACAACGCAACACAACATAGACCAGTGGTTCTCAACCTGGAGGTCGGGTGCCTCAAGGGGGGCGCAAGATCATTTCCAGGGGTCACCAGAAAAAACATGAATTAACATTTAGACTGCGGAATGTTTTTTATAGGTTGTGGTAAATTCACATGCTTCATTTGTAAATCAGGTGGTTCCGAGGAACACAGAAAGGGTGTTCTGGTACGTTGGGGGGAGAGAGAAAAAATCCACAGAGCCTGGAGCACATTGGACAAGGCAATAGGTGCTAGCTACTAAAAAATAAAGCATTATTTGTTCACATGTATTAATCAGAGCATTCCCAGTAATCACTTAAAATCAGCAGCGCGAGGCGTGTAGAAACAGCTGTTTACAACGGTTTTCAGCTCTTTCTCACATTGTCGACGGAAGTGGGGGGGGTCGCGAACACCAACCTCATTATTCTATGGAGTCGCGACTCAAAAAGTCTGAGAACCACTGACATAGACCCAATTAATGGACTATAAAATTTGTTGCCAACTATTTTCACAACCGATTAATTGTTGCAGCCCTGATTGTATGTAAAAGCTGTAGATTGTTGAAACCATACCACGGGGCATGGCTGCAGTCGTCCCTCCATGAATTATAAAGAGAGGATTCCCGTGTGTGTGAAATGGCATTGTTCACAGTTTGTGTCACATCAGTGCATGTTTAACTAGGCAAAACAAAAGCTTTTGAATATTTTAGTGTTCAGGGACTGACAGAGTGAGGAGACCTGGCTGCACTGCTGTTCTGCCTCCTCCTGTCTCGTCCTCTCCTATCTGGTGTCCTGTCCTCTCCTGTCCTCTGAAGTGCTCTCCTCTCCTCTTAGATTACACCACCCTGAGAAACACCACCTCAAAAAACCTCCTCTCGAACTCAGCATCTCCATGTCAGACCAATTTTTTTGCACAATGAAGCCAACAAGAATTGACTCACAACCATCCCTTTTCCCCATTTATCACTGCTCCATCTGTCCTGTACCACAGGCTACATTAGTTTCAGCGCACAATCCTTTTAAGCTCCCTCCACTGGGTTTGAATAGTGTGTGCTAAAATGCAGTGTTAATCAAACTCCAAACAGGTACACCAGGGTTTGGGTCTCGGAGGTCCAGTAAAAAGGCAACACTACACAAATGATTAACAGGGGGGCTATTGAACAGATGTGGAAACAGAGACACTAGAGGAACAAAGAAATTTAGAGAGAGGAAGATTGTTTGAAGAAAAAAAGGAAGTTTAATATATTAGTATATATTATATCAGTATTATATCATATTATTACATTTAAGTCTTATTTAAATGAGCTTGCATGTCATCGGACCATTAATTCATATAATGGGGTTTTGTACTTGGTGATGTGAGAGCAGCACAGATGGGGTCCTCATCTGCTTTTAAGTCTTTGTCTTCTTCTGCTGAGTCAACCACAGAGATTTCCTCCACTGCTCCATACAATCCACTTTGTGTCCTTGCGCAGGGGACTTGTCTGATTAGGCGTTGGCTGATTATGTCTGACTAGCCAGGCTTTTAAGTCACACGCTATCATGCATGAGGCCTGGTTAAAAGTTGATGGACGGATGAGACATCAACTGTCGAGAAGGAGAAACACTACTGATGGCACGAGCGGATGCCGCCTAGGGCAGCGGTTCCCAAACTGTGGGTTGAGACCCTCCAGAGGGGTCGCACAATAAATCTGAGGAGTCCTGAGAGGATTAATGGGATAGCACAGGAGCAAAAACACATACTGCTACGCAAAATGTTTTTTTGAAATTTGTTTTTCAAATGTTTCTAAAATGATTGCTATTTGCTTGTGAATTTCTAAATAGATTTTGCCCTTTTGTTAAAAAACAGAAACACATGTATCATTGAATTGTAATTGAATCATTGATACATACCACTAATACTGTGCATACCATGGCTGACAAGAAATGACAGAAATTACAGTAGAAATTTGCTTTGAGGGGATACAAGTCAATGTTTAGGCCATGTTGGCAGTAGTTTATCTTTTTGTCACCACTTATCAGCTGGTGGTCATGTATCGTAATGACAGGCAAGAATTGTTAAGCAACTACTGTATTTAAATAATTCTGCTCTGGTATTAGACATTCAGAAAAATCATGTTGATGAACGCATGATACACAAGTTCTTTTGAATCTAGACAGAAACATGTAATCATAGCTCATATATTATATATATTATATAAGCAAGCAGTCCCACATGTATGGATTTGTTTACATCTGTGAACCCCACTCACCCAGGAGGAAAGGGGGTCTCGCACTGCTCTATTGTGAGAACTGGAGGTTTTACACCCCGGCCCGCTCACTGAGATCCTCTCAGCAGGCCAATGTTGTTGCACTATTTATGTGTATTTTAAGCTAATGTTTTTATCTTGCTTTTATGATCTTACCTGTAGCACTTTTAGGTTTGTCTTAAATGTAAAGTGCATTACAAATAAAACGTGTTATTATTATTATTATTATTATTATTATTATTATTATTATTATTATTATTATTATTATTATTATTATTATATTAAGTTGTTAAGTACAAAACACACCCATCAAACAACAAGAGAGGGATTCTTCCCACTGGTTGAATCTTTCCCCTGCTGATACAGTAACACGACCAAGGTGGATGTATCCAGCAGAAATGACAAGATGGTTAAGCAGAGACATGGATAAGTGACACAAAAAAAAAAAGCGGAGTCGTCAGATATTAATCAAGACATTTTAACTTTGTCAAGAGAACATTTGCCAGCTGCAAGGCGCACTGCTGATGTTTAGCCTGAGGGAGTGACAGACAGGAAGGGATGTTTTACCATCACAGCGTTTGATCACCGCCGTCACGGGAACACAGGTATCAGAGAGAGACTTGTGTCTCTCGCAGCTGTTCAGACTCTATCGTGGGGCTTGTTTAGATATTGGTGGAAATGGGCTGAGGAATATTTAACTCTGAAGATGTATGCCACTCTCTTTTTCCTTTAAATCCCCTTTCAAAAGTCATGGACCGTACAGTCGGAGCAGTTCCCTAAAACTAATTAGACGTGTGTGTGTGAGTCAAAACATTCTCCAAAGCTGTGTAATTGTGTGTTAATAGGCATCACAGTACAATTACTTGACCTACACATAATGGAAGGCTAATCAATGTATGGATCCTGCCCCCTACTGTCAATGATGAAAATGACATCTATAATCAATTAGTGGGTGTTCAGCGTGGAGTTGCTGCAGGCTGACGACTATAAGCAAAAACATTCGGATCCCTTTTGGGGATAGAATCTGCTGTTCAGACACCAAATAGCACAGTTTGGTTTTGAATTAGCTTTCATTGTCGTATACATGTTTTATTTCGTATACATGTTTTATTTGGACAAAGTGTGTTATCTGTTTTTATGTTGAATTCTGTTTAAGTAATGCAATGAGTAGAATCCATTTTAAATGTATCTTCACTTCCAGCAATTTTACACTTCGCTTGTCCTTGTTTTTTCCCCCTCTCTCACTCATAGAAAAGAAATCTTTGGGACCTGTCACAACCATCCACCTCCTGTTGTATGCAGGAGGTGGAACACAGCAACCTCTTCTGGACAAACGTGAAAGTAGCACAGGGTGAGTAATACATACTTTTTACTAAGAGGTTGAGAAACATAGGTTTCCAGAAATTATGACAACACTTCAGTAAATTAAATAGCATTTTATTGTCATTACCGTATTGCTGCTGTACAGTTATAGAGTTTAAGTGCGATCCATTGACTCAAACTGACATCTCACAGGAAATGTTAAAATCCCAAATGTCTGGCATCTCATCTGATAACAGATAACTAACTAGTAATTTGACTGGAAAAAATGTTGTATTATTGCCTGGGGAAGCGTTAAAAAGTATTCCATGATCAATGTATCTGATTAGTTTGCTTTGACGGTACACTGGTGAGCTAATCAGGCCAAAGGGATCAATGGAGCGGTTGTCATGCTGCCTTGCATTCCTTCTATCTTTGGATAACTACAATGTAAATGACTAGGTACTAAAGAAAACCCTACTGGGACGCATACTAAACTCTGTGCTGCATTGTGCACATGGGAATCTCTACAGACACTTAGCCAGTTCTTAATCAGTAGTGTGCGAAAAATAGGTCCCTATTACACAGCCCTCTCTGAGTCTCTTATCATCATATTTGTCAGAGCTGCTTTATTCATTTCCAGATCAGTTTCCTCCGACTGTAAACTTTACAGCCCTTGTAGCAAATCCTTGTGGTGTGATCCTTATTGTTGCTTAATGGCTCTGAACCTCTTTCTTCCTTCTTCTCTGCCTGTCTTTTCTTCTCTCTCTCTCTCTCTCTCTCTCTCTCTCTCTCTTGGGCAGTAAGAGCTACGAGGCCACCAGATGCTCTACCAGCCTATTTGTCTTGTCGCTTTCACAGACAAACTAATTGCTAAACAAAAGGTGCTGGCGTGTTCTGTCGAGTACCCTTGTAAATGCTTTACAGCCACAGTTCCATTCTGCTGGATAGTTAAGTGGCTAATTATAAAAGGATCACAAAAGAGTCTGATTAGGGATAAAGGGGAGGCGGAAGAGGTTGGGGTCCAATAGCCTTCTATACATGGCAGATGACACGGTTATCTCAACAGAAATAAAATCTCACTGATGAAACTTCCCAAAGACATATAAAGAGCAGAATAAATCTTTGATTATTGTTGTTGTAGAGTTACTTTGGAGAGTTGAGTTCTTAGTGTGGTGGTAAAGTATGGATGGCCAGACCGAATTGTGATCCTTTTCCACTGTAGACTAGTTCTGCAACTATTGACTAGTTTTATAAGTGATTCATCTGCTTGTAATTTTTGATTCATTGATTTATTTTTTGTTTTATACAATTTCTGTTAATAATGAAAACATGTCCATCACAGTTTCCCAAAGCCCAAAGGCATGTCCTCAAATGTCTTGATTTGTCCAATCAACAGTTCAAAACCCAAAGCTTTCATAAAAAACCTCCTTTACTGAATACTGAAATATAAAAATACAAATATAACATGAAAAAGTACTCATAATACAGAAAAATGGCCTCTGTGCGTGTCTGTATATTACTAGATTATGATGACAAATACAGTATTGTGTAAATATCATGTTTTTAGTATATATCTCTATAACATATAATATATTATATAATTTATTTTATGAACTGAGGATAGTTTTGTGTATAAAGTCTTTATATGAAACGTAACTAGACACTAAAGCTGTCAAATAAGTATAGTGGAGTAAAAAGTAAAATATTTCTCAATTTCTTGAGTATAAAATAGCACAAAATGGAAATATTGAAAGTTTGGCATTTTTTTGAAATAGGGAACAACACAGAACGAGAAAAGAAGTGGTGTGTGTGTGTGTGTGTGTGTGTGTGTGTGTGTGTGTGTGTGTGTGTGTGTGTGTGTGGGTGGGTGTGTGGGTGGGTGTACTTGTGAGCTTGTCTGTGTAGGGGCCGAGAAAACGGAGAGCCCCTGACTCCCTATCTTGACAAAGTTGGGTAATTAACGACAGAGGCTATTAAAGGGAGAATATTCAGCCAGTGATGAATGGCTTTAATAACAGGGCCATGTTCTCTCTAACAGAGACAGATCCTCCTGCCACAGTCTCCCTGCCCACCAGATAAAACTACCCAGACTCCCATCTCACCACCAATCCCATCTCTTCATCTTGCCTTTTCCCATCAGCAGTCTCGCTCTTTCTCCATTTTCTGTCTTTGTGTTTTCTCATTTCACACACTTGTAAAAGATTTTTGCTTTTCTCTCAAAGTTTCCATCTATTTGTCTGTGTTTTTTTCTCTCCAAATCTGTGTTTGTAGTTTCAAGGTATAGTCACATGACAAAAACACAGGTATAACATTTGTTTGATAACTTAAGCGCCACCTTTTCATCCACCTGCATGAATATTTGTGTTTTTTTAGACGTGCCCGGGCATGTTTGTCTTGTAAAACATCGTTAGCCTCTTTGTGTAGGGGCCATGCAAATTGGACAGTTAAGACACACCAGGACCGATTTATGTTTGTGTGCAGCCCTTTAACAGGGGCTGCGCTACTGCTTTATGTGTCCTTGTGGGGTTGGGGGCAAGGGCTTACCACAGGGGTCACATTCATTGCAGCCCTGTATTGTGAGATTGGTCCAGATGTCTATCTTCATTAAAACAGACCCCTCTGAAAGTGAAAACATTCAAATGGTGAGAGTTCAGCAGGCACTCACCCATGTAGGTGTGCTGGTGGCCGAGTGTTTAGGACACACATAACCGCAACACCCCTAGTTCAATTGCTGCACAATCCTCTCTTTCTCCTCTAGTTTCCTGTCAGTCTCTACTGACAGCTGTCCAATAAAGGTGGACCCTGTCAAAAAAAATCTCGTATTGTCTCTGATTTTAAAAATCATAAAAAATATCCTCTTTGCAATCTCTTTGCAGAAACACTGTTCCCATTGGCCTGATGATCTACACACCTCACTGTGAACAGTTTTTACTGTGATACTTTCTCTGATACTGAAGTCTCTATTACACATTGTTGATTGCAAGTTTTATTATTATTATCCAGAGTAAACTGGAGAATAATTCCGGAAAGACATGTTGAATTTAAATTTAACTTGTCGATTCAACACGAGCAGCACAAATTCACTCTATTCTCCACATTTGTATTGGTGGAGGCAGAAATCTCAATAGCATACAGTATATCTCAAAACCTGGACCAAAAAAATCAAAACTATACACGTGGCTAAATGTTTCTAGGGCAAAGCGAGAAAATATGTTGTTTTTATCATTTGGGAGAAACCCCAATGTTCTGTTTGGGGCCCTCCTTATAAAAACATATACCTCATTTTGTTTTATCACCTTGACCCTAAATGACATTTGTATTATCTTTCTTAAAAACATAAATTTAAACTGTCTTTCAGAAGTCCACTACTGAAAATGATATGTTAATTCTGTTAAGGGTCTCTGTTTAGGACCCCAGCTGTCAGTTGAATACAATGGATTTTTTATTAGAGTCCTGCCGCGGCTGCCCCTCCCAAATCACAAATATTCCCTTTGAAGGACTTTTTGGTAAAAGAAAACAAAATATATGTGTTCAGGCAGCCAATTTAAAGTGTCACTTTCATCAAATATGAAAGCCCAGTTTGTGACAAAAGAAAGGATTACCACTTAAATAGTTTTTCACACATTGGGTTTAAATAAGTTGAGAAGAAAAGATTGTTTTTATTTGAGGTAAAAAAGTTGTTGATTTTGGAGTCATAATTTGTCATACATACAGCCGTGTGGTGTGTGGGACCTCAAACAATGTGGAAGTAAATCCAATGTCAATGACACCAAAGAGTTAAATGTAAAGGAGACTGTGTACAGGATGATAATGAAAGGCATGTTTTTGTTTGCTTATATGTACTTTACAGACTGGAAAAGTCCTGGACCCCAAGAATGGACAAAGACAGAAAAAGGACACAAAACATTGGCTTGAGGTTGTAAAGCACACACACACACACACACGTTACACACCGAGTTCCTCCCCAAACTTACTCCCATGTGTAGAGGGACCTTCGTACAGAGGTTGTAGCATCAGGATCTTTCTCACAGGACCAAAGGCAGCGAGTCCATTAAATACACATGAGAGTCTAATTAGGGCCCCCCTCGTGCTTCGAGGTAGGAGTCATTGGGGAACGACGCTGCCAAGACCCTGACACCCAGAGAACACACTCTGCAAATTAATAGAGAATGACCAAGAAGTACCTCTGTGACTGACTGGGACCTCTGCTTCCTTGGAGGCAATGTTCAGTGCTGATTGCTCTCATTAAATTTTGTTATAGTGATTATGAAAATATGTCTGGAAAATGGTATAACTCTTGGTGTGTGGTTAGTTTGCATACAATGGTAAATTTTATATAAATGTTTAATATTTATATTGTTCATGTGACCTTTAAATGAGACCAGGGAGAAGGCATTGTTGAGTATGTGTTTTAGTTTGTGTCCTCATTTTCCCCCAATTTATCTGCCAATTCAACACCATTAAACATCTCTGTTGTGGTCTTTAAATGAATGATAGTCAACCATCCTGAACAAGATTAACACAACTGATCATTTTGCTAATTTGTTCTGAATTCAAGCAGGGAAAAAAGGATCTTGACTATATTTCCCATTATAATTAGGTTGATAATAACGTTGGATGAATTATTGCATTTTTGTTATTCAGGAGGAAAGTCTTTCCTCTGCTGCGTGTCAGATGAGATATTAGTGCGGACATAATTCTTATTCTGGCAGCAGCACTGTGACTGATATTATTTAAATTACACCTCCTTGGGCAAAGTATTCGGAAATACTTTGCAGATGGGAATTCATCACAAATGGTGTTGAGAAAATGAGGCATATCAGGGTTTGATTATGCTGACAAAAATGTCTTTTTTTCATAGTGACATGACTAATAACTAACAACACACTGAGGTGTACAGTACTCTGAAAACTGGCCACATCCTCCCATGGCCTTGTATCCTGATGTATTTACTTGTATATCTGTTGATGTTATGATACTAGATAGACAAATAGATAGATAGATAGATAGATAGATAGATAGATAG
>NC_045733.1:15230903-15246925 GCF_008692095.1 Etheostoma spectabile
AGATAGATAGATAGATAGATAGATAGATAGATAGATAGATTTCCTCCATTTCCTTTGTTGCTGAATATGCAGCTCCCCTCAGCTTTACGGAGCTTTGTTACGAGTTATAGCTAATGGTTCAGCGGTCCGGCGCCCAACTTTTCAGTAATAAAGTTTAAAAAAAACACTGTACATTATCTGCTCAGCACCAAACAGCAAAACGGACACAATTAGGGACAAGCTGCTAGCATGGTATAGCATTTAGAAGCTAAAGAGCCAGATATTTCCCTCAGGATTTGGTAGAGACCAAAAACAGAGCTAAAAAAGATGCATGTTGGACTTTACCAGGTGGCCACAAACATTAAGGTGCCACCACGCTTCCTGGTGGAGACGGTATGTTCATGATGATGTGCAGTGTCACATGGCGTTTAGTCTGATGACCAAAAATACACATTTTGGTCTTGACTTCAGAGTCTCCCACATGCCCTGTGGCTAACTGTAGTACGCCAAAAGCCAAGACTGTTGAAGTTACAAGGCAATTGTTTTTGTATGTACAGTCTCTAGTTGGTTTCTTAACTGTACTCCAAGGGATGTTCAGTGACGTGGAGTGTCTCTTTGTCTTTATACTGTAGGTTTTGTCGAGGCACTGACCAAAAATCGGATTTTCCACGTACAGATGCTTTTTTTACAATCAACTGAAACCCCTTGACCACACACAGGTGATCCCCACTTAACGAATTATGAGACCTTCAAAACCAATTGGCTGAAGCAGTGATGATTCAGATGTGTCTTGTAAAAAAGCCACATTATATCCACCTTGATTCAGTTGTAAAGCAATAAACCATGAAAAGTTTAGAAAGGGGGAGAGGGAGAGAAATCCATGTAAGTGTAACACGGCATCTGTACAGGTGGTAGAGCGGAGCGGTGGAGTTTACAGATATGATGCATATCTGTAAAATCTACCGCTCCGCTCTGCTTTTTGTTCTCCTTTGCTGTGACAGCTTTGGCCTTTAAGCTCAAAACTGTTATCACTCGGGCTTCACATTTTAATAAGAGCATCATTAACATCACCATGCCGAGCGTTCTGTCGCAGTGACTGACAGCTGTTTTGACATTCTCTACCTATTCTGCTGCACACACACACATGCAGTTGGAGGGCTGACTTACAATAATGCAATACTAAAAATGTCAGCGGCTCCATTTAACTTTATTAGTTTTAAAGCCAGTGGCTAAGGGATTTTTTTATGGCCCACTTTCTTAAATATCTTAGAGTGAGATAGTGCTGTCTAAATTGTATTATACGTTACAAACGTCTACAAGTATATGGCAGCAGCTACGCAGGAAATGTAAAGCACACTCTTTATGGCACACAATTCAATGTAAACTATTGCAGATAATATACATGTACTCATTTGTGGACCACTGTATGCTCACACTGATGGGCAACGACCATGTTGGCCAATTTGCCTTCTGTATTAAACACAACAGACCCTTTCTCTTTACCTTTAAAATGCCAATCTGACACATGCCTCCTTTCAGCGTAGAGGTAAACTGCACATTACCTGAACTTTAACCCCACATTTGTGGCCAGTGAGTCATAATCCAACACAATCCCTCACCTTTTGGTTTCTAATATTGCTCTATTACTTTGTATTATTATACTATATCTGAAATTACTATGGGATGTAGTGCGGTTGGTCTTTTAACATAAACCTGTCTTTCTCAGAAGATTACGGTCACTTCTGTGGAAAGTTTATGCATCTAGGTAGTCTTGCATTGTTTTCAATCTTGACTCTCTGTTAGTTTATGTACTGTATTGTCGTAATTGCGGGTATTGTCGGTCAGATTTACAGACAATTGTCTGTAAGTCGGACCAACAATACCCGCCAGTGTATCAGCTGGTTGAGATTTTTTAAAATGACCATGAAGATATCAGAAATGTAAGGAATAATAATAAGATCGTCATACACAATCCCCTAACTATCACAAATGGGGCAAAGCAAGCTTCATCCCATTTCACTAACATATTCAACTCAGATTGCCAAAGTAACCAAAATTAAATATTGTGGATTACCATGTAATTATGGATCTTTCCAAAGTCTGATAGAGCAGGAAAATTGAGGTCTGAATATTTCATAATGCGCAGCACCATCTTTGTTGAGGAAATTATTTAGGGATAGCATTTGCAGAATGGATAAAGGTTCATTGCAAGGCACCAGAGTGCATTCAGTATGCCATTCATCCTTCCCAAGACACCTAAAAACTATTAACTGTCATCCAAACCTATCAAGCTGTGGCTATAGGTTATTTGTGCCATACATAAATCATACTTGTACAACAAATGAGCACTTTTTTTTTTAGCAGATGAGACCGCACTCTTCCAGCCTCAGCCACAACCAACCCTGCCAGAAATGGAAACTCATGGACACATTTCTGTGATTTTGAATTCAACCACAAAGTTGAAGTAGTTATTAAAACAAGCATGGATTCTTTAGGCAATATGAGTAAAAAGGTTCAGACAGGTACAACTATCAAACAATGGTATCAGCATCATCATGAAATAATATCACCATTACAAAGGAATACAAACCAACGAAAGAACTTAAGGTTGGATAAATTACACACTTATATGAACACTGACTGGGATGTAAAAGAATAATTTTGTCGCCGCTAGAAAACATATGAAGAAATGCCAGTTTTGAAAAATGTCATCTTTAAAAGGCAAATCTAAATGTCAGAGAGACAGATACTTTACACATAGAGAGCACTGCCTTCTGGGTGTAACACAGAAAGGCGTGAGAATAATATTTTTTCCCAGTTGAAATGAACTGCAATTACCCGGCATCAAGCATACAAAGCAGTACACTCACAAAGCAGTACACTCACATTCACATAGCCTGGAGAGAAGTGTGGTCGCTGTTCGCAGCATTACTCAGGAAATCAGAGAGAGAAAGCACAATGAAAGCAAAGAAAATGTTTTTTTTTAATGTCAGAGGGAAAAAATAGAGACTTTACTGTTACAATCTCCAATATGCTGCTGAGATGCTGAGTAATGAATCTAGTGGCAAATAAGCTGAAAGGATAAGTTGCTTTATCAAGTTCATCAACTGAAAATTACTAGTTTTATGATTGATTAATTGTCAGTTTTCACCTTGCACTTTTTTTTAAAGAATGATAATCTGCATTTTCAGAACACTTTACTTTAACTCCCTTTACAGTTGTTTCACAACAACGTTTAGAGTTTTAATGGCTTAACTTGTGCATGAAAGGTATTGCATGTGAGTGTGTGCAAGTGTGTATGTACTCCTCTGTTTATTTGTGTCTGGGTGAGAGTTTAGCTTAACTATTGGCATGGGATCTCAAATCTTGCCCAGAGCAGATATAAAGCAAGTGGAGTAGCAAACCTTGTTCAGGTCTAAATTGTGCATGGTGAATGTCAATCTCATGAATAAGCAAAGATGGAATAAAGCCTTCCTTGGGCCTCAGATTGTTTTGAAGTTTGTATGGAAAACTTCTCAGTGGGGAGCATGAGCAGAGGCCTGTATGGGTGATTCAACCCCATTTCAATCATCAGTAGGGCTTCTGCAGGTAAGTAGCTGAATAAAAGCCAAAGAAAGAAGAGGAAAAAGAAATGGAAAAAACAGAGTTGCTAGCAGAGGTGAAGACAGAGGAAACGAGGTGGTAAAGACAGAGACGGCAGACATGGGAGTTGGGAAAAGAGAGGTCAAAGAGACAAAGACTTGCCTGTCAGCTCTCTGTTCCTGCTGTCCCAGGTCATGTGTTTTTATATTCATGGATGAGGTCATTTGTCAGGTCAGGGATGTCTAATCTTAACTCAGGGATAGCTAATCTTAAAACCTTCAACCCACAGGGCATTTAGGTATCTCTTCAACCCAACAGAGAACCACCAGACTCTTCTCTTAGCATGCAAATGAGACAGAAACAAATGTCCCGTCACTTCTGGGGCTCCATGTCCCAAAGTGCTTAACACTCTTCCTGTCAACCCCCCTCTCCAGCTGCTTCAAAAAGCCCTCATGCACCTCCCTCACTCTTCTTTCCTCCCTCTTATGTTCTTTAAATGAGCTTTCCAACTCCACTTCTTTCTCGCAATTCAATTTTACAAGGCCATTATCCCGGGTGTAATGTGGAGGTTAAATATATCGGGGCAGACGTTATGTGAAAATAATTAGTGCTAATGAATAATGCACTCATTCTGCTGATGAAGGATGGTTGTCAGGGTAATGGAGTGCAAGGGAGGGGCCCCTCTGACAAATGAAATTAAAATATTTAAACACTGTTTTACAATATTACCGGGCCCTCACACTCTTTCCGTTACCTACTCGCTATGGAGCCGGCCGGCCTCTATGTGACATGATAGCTGTGCCATTACTCAAGCACAACATCTGTCTTGTTAAAGACAGAGCCCAGATACAAGGAGGAAATGTCCCCCACACCACACTTTTACAGTACCTTACACCACAGCTAATCAGCCCTGCCCTGGTAATCACTTTGAGGACATCAGAGAAGCCAATCTATATCGACAGCCCGTCATTCTGCCAGGTTATATTTCGCTCCCTTTATTTATTGCCACTACACTCATTCAGCCTCTTACGATCTCATTCTGCACCCATCATGTGACAATGAAGAATGTCGGTTTTAAATTGCCCAGTTTACAGCACCCTTCCAGCCAATTGGCTGTCTGGAATCAATAATGGTGGACCAAGCCCTCTGTGACTGATAAATGGTAAAGCATCAACACTATTTCATTAGACATGATGGTTAGACGTTGGTAGAGGAAAGTGATAGCAGGAGACAGAAAGCTCATGAGCTAATAATACATATTGCTTGCTGATTCATTTGCAAAACTCTCTATAAGGTTTGATGACTCTTCAGATGGATCGGTTCACCCACTTCACTAAAAAGCATCCACTTCCTGTGACTTTAGCTGATTTGAGGAAGTAACTCGGTCCATAGGGACTTGGCTTGGGACCTGGAGGGTTGCCGGTTCGTGGACCAAGGATGGATTGTTGGACTGGTGCTAGTTTACCTCAGGTGTGCAAGGCAGGTTGAGCAAGGCACCGAATGCCCAACCACTCACCTGTCATGGGCAGCCCCCCTAATTCGGACATCTCTCCATTAGTGCACGTATAGGTCCTGGGCATGTGTGTGGTTTGGCCTGTGTGTAATAACTAACAACAGAGTGAAATAATGTAATTTCTCCTTGCAGGATCAATAAAGTATGTCTCAATCTTAGTTATTTTAGTTTTGTTTGCCCTGGTTTTTTAGATATGTCTGAAATTTCTGCCACCAGTTCAATACAATGGAAGTTAATGGAATTTCATTTGTGACACTCACAGTGCTAAAAATTAGTTATTTACACAAAGCTAAAAGTCTACAGGTACAGCCACGCTAGCAGCTGTGAGGCTGTACAGCTGTACTTTGAGCTAAATGCTAATGTCACCATGCTCAAATCAACATGCTGATACTAAACAGGTATGTTTAACGTGTTCACCATCTTAGTTTAGTGTGTTACCATGCTAGCATTTGCCAGCAATAAAGAATAAATCTGAGGCTGAATATCGTTAACTTTGCAGGTATTTTAAATTTTTAGAGATCACCATGTTCCATCAAATCATTAGTATCTATCCTGAGGGGAACATGGATGTGTGTACCAAATGTCATGGTAATCCCAACAATGGTTGCTGAGATATTTCAGTCTGGTCCCGTTGGCATGGGAAACAAAACAGTTGACAGCGAGGTCTGTGGAGTATCCAGACCGAGTATCTGGGACATTGTTCCTGAAAAGTGGTGTTAACTAAAACATTTTTCAAATGTAATATTTTAATGCTGTGAGCAGCGCAAATTAAATTTCTCAAGTGAAAGCTGTAAAACCTGGGCAAATGAAATAAGATCTATTGGCATGGGTTATGGATAGATAGGTTCCACTTATTTTGTGAACTGACCCTTTAAAAAGGCAAGAGAAATGGTACAGCATGACAGCTATGCCCTGGTGAATTCAAAAGGGACATATTAACAATTCTTAGCAGCAAAATATCCAATTTTGTTACAAATCATGCAACTCTTTAAGTCAGGGTTATGTTGAGCTTTCACGGGACAAATAGCAGTTATAAAAATGGGCTGTAAGCACTGAAGTGCGCTGCTCTTTCCCTAGGGCTTAGTAGACCATGGCCAGCCACATCTGACAACTTTCTTTTATTGATCTCATATTTTGCAGATTGGTACCATATACATTTGACTTGTAAAACAGACTTAATTACAACGGCCTGTACCATGCAAGCCACACATCAAACAGTGAGTTACAGTAAAAGCCTATGATCTCAGTCGCCTTCTCTCTCTTTTTTTTCTTTCCTCCCTTGCCTCCGCACACCAGAAACACTGATTATAAGGGACATTAAAAGGGAATTACAGTGAAACAATTTACACTTAATGTAGCAGTCATGTGAACAGGGAAGAAGGATGGACAAAGATATAGCAGTATTAATAATACATGCTTTAATTTAGCAGCTGGGAATGCGTTGAGCAGGATCAAGGCACGAGGGAAACACGGACAATGAAAGAAGAGTGGTAGAGAAGGGGGAAGCAGTGAGAGAAAGACAGCTGAAGGAACAGAAGAAAGATGAGAGGCTGAATGACAAAGAAAGTGTAAAACAGTGTATAGAGGGTAAAAAGTGGACGAGGGAGGATGAGAATATGTTGCTGTGGGTTTTTTTCTGCACACTGTGATTCATGGGCAGTAAATATGCAAAGCCTGATGGCCATAAGGCAATCAGAGGAGCGGCACTCATCTACATGTTGCACAGTGGGCTATAATCCATCTGAGGGGCAAGAAATAATGATACCAGGAAGCAGGAATAAGGGCAGGGTCTGTTTATTACCTCAGACAGATCCATAATGCATACAGATGTTAGGGAGGCATGCAGCAGCCTCTGGCCACAGCCAGAGACAACTCCATTGAAAAGTACCAACGGTAGTATTATTTTTAGCGTAATGAAAAAACAATCTGATTTAAGCACCTGTTAAGGTATTTAAGTTTGCTGTCATTTAAAGTTTTAAAACAAGTGCTAGAGCTCTATTGATCCCTTGCACAACAAAAGCAACATTAAGATCACCCATAAATTATATGCAAATTGCAATATGGATGTACACTCATGTATGGGAAAATTAAAGGTTATAATTTGGTCCAAATATGTCCAATAAGACTATCTTTATTATCATTATGTCTAGACATGTATTAATAAAACCTACCACTGGCAATAAAACTGTTATTTTACTTATTGGTGTCATTGTGTTTATTTCTCTTTACTTGCAAAGACATAAATACATACATAAACATACACAAGCTCTCAAACACAAAGGCCTTTTCCTGTCTCCTCACATAAGACATTAACACCATGATCCTACTGGTGCTATAGTAAGTAATACATTGTGTTGAACATTGATAAACTAAAGCAATTACCCGCAGGGCAAGCAAGTCAGCTAATTTAAAGATACTGGGTTTGTTCATGCAGTGGGAGGCTCTGAATAGGCCCCAAGGGTGAAAGATGGCACCTTTATTACATCTGAGAGGTCAGCCCGGTATCACTGTATTAGGATTGATCTTTTGATCCCTGTCTGGAACCCCCCATACTGTACCAACCCCATCTGGCTGAGAAAAAAACAGCTTATCTGGCGCAAAGGGTTAACTTTGCTAGCCAGGCCGTCTAATTGAGCGCCACACATCTCAGCGACACAGCAGAAACAGGAACCTAGAGGGTCGTAACAAGCCAGGCATGACTTATTCACATAATAAACCAAGCAGATATCTAAATGAGCCATTGAGCTAGCCAGAGGGAGGGAGGCCATTAGGCCGTGTGGACTATGGGTACATATTTGTATATCTACAATTGCCCTATCATTTGCATATGTGGCTGGCTATAGAAATGTGTGCTTATACCCAGGGGCCTAATGACACAACAGAACAACTTTGTACTCATTCACAGTATCATAAACAAGTCAGAGCCACATGCCTTTAATTTAAACACAAAGTGATGATGTGAAGAATCAGTTAGGTTATATTGAAAACAAAGACCTGCTTCATACCCACCGTTTAACAACTGGGGGGAAACACCTGAGACATGAATAGTAAATGTAAGCTTAAAGAAATAGTTTAACATTGTGGGAAATAAGTTTATTTGCTTTCTTGCCGAGAGTCAGATGAGAAGTTGAAACTATTCTCACGTGTCCGTTAAATATGAGGCTACAGCCAGCAGCCGGTTACCTTAGCTTAGCATAAAGAATCTGAGAAACAGCTAGCCTGCTTCTGTCCGAATTTAACAAAGTCCAACCACGACCACCTCTATATCTCACTGATTAACACATTATATCTCCATCAATCCAAAGCAATAATACAACAATGTGAATACCTGGCTATATCTGGCCTGAAGCTGCTACCATGTGCAGACTAAAAAATATCTTACTATTAAAAGGCAAACGTGCAGAAAAAGCACTGCTCCTGTGATTCTGCACTCATATTCATCTATGTAATGTTATGTTGTTCACTTCAAACAAATAACACACCATTGTTTCCAATCAGTCTTGTGGTCAAAGGTCAGCCTTTAATGTGACCTCTGACACATAATTAAATTGCCATCTTTAACCTCAGTTACAACCTGTCACAGAGCATTGGATTACACGCTGCAAATCACTCCACCAATCAATGACAGGAGCAAGGGCAGAGGGCGGGGACTGCTGTGTCCAGTGGTGTCTGTGCAGAGATTATCTTTAATGAAGTTGAACCGTACAGTGATCATGTTAGTGTAAGGCCTGATTACATTCTGAATGATGTACAGCAATAACACACTCATCCTAACAGGCAAGACGATGCTGCAGATAAGAGCCACTCGCCATGTCCAGTCACATGACTTGTTTCCAGTTTAGCTACAGTATTAGTCATGCAAATTTATCAATGAAAGAAGCCACTCCAATTGCATTGGGTGAAAGCTACCTCTGGTCCGCTGATTTGGCTATTTACTCCCTATTAGCTCTGTTTTTGGTCTCTACCAACTTTACCAATATCTGGCTCTTTAGCTGCTAAACGCTCCACTATGTTCTCTAGCTAGTCACTAACTGTATCTGTCTGCTGGTTGATGCTGAAGAGGTAGTGTGCAGTGGCTTTTTACAGTTTTTTCCACTGCAAACAACCAAAACCAAAACAGTAAAGTTGCTGGAGAGCTAAACAATGAGCCGTCGGCGCTCCTTTTTTACCATTTTTCTTTAATAGCACACAAAGAACGGAAAGCTAACGGCCACTGAGGAGATGAATTCAAGAAAAAAAAGGTGTAGTGGATTAGAATCACAAACTTCCCTTACTGGATTGACGCATATCTGGAAAGATAAATGTGGTAAAGAAATTAAGCAAATGAGTGGAATTGTCAATTATTCTTGATCATAAATTGGGATATAAATTTGCAAGTTATAGTCAAATTAAACTATTGCTCTGGAAATATAATGTCTACTGAGAATAGAGTAACATCCCCTTTAAATAGTGCCCAAAAAAAGAAGGAAAAAATAAAAGAAGTTGTAAGTACATAGCCCACATACCAGAGAAACTGAATCAAAAAGCTAAAAGTCCAGGTTATATTGGCTCCAAGCATTGCCATGTTTTCAGTTGTAAACAGATTAGATGCAGCTCTGTGGTTGCATCATGACTGAAGGACATTTATGGTGATCTGCAGCTTTGGGGGAAGCCATGTTTTGATTTATTGATGGTATTTCCCTGCCCGCAGGGTTACCTGGGATATGCGGTCAGCAGACGAGGTTAAAGGGCTTTGTTATGTCTAACACAGCAGTATTTCCCCACAAACTGAGGATGATGGAGAGGGGTTTTAGAAGAAACAAGAGTGTTTTTGTCTTGCAGGTGAGTAATAACAAAAGGTTTCTTTTATGGAACACTACATTTTACGAGTGAAGCTTTTCATCAGAGGTTGCCTTTATCACACAGGCACTAACTCCACACCAAAACTGCAGCTGCAGTTACAGAAAAAAATGTGTCCCCAAACTCAAATGATCCTGAATGACTATGCTGATTATGATTTAGGGTCTGCTAGTTTTGTTTCAAACTGTGCCTTGCTTTGTGGCTGGGGGCCTGTGTTGTTCAACGGGTTGTCGGGGTATAAATACTAAATTAATCATGCTTTGGCTCAACTTGCTAGGGACTGAAATTTGCTTATGGAGGCCCATGATCACATAAAATATTAATGGCTTTACAGAGAACTGGCATTTTAGCGATGGGGGCAAAAGGCGTGTGAAAGCATAGAAGAGAGGAACTGGGAGGGGTCACTGGTGATTTGAGATCAGAAACACCTCCTTCATATTTTTACCTTAAATAGATAAGAGACACAGACACATCGATAAGTGACCCACACTTTGTGTTAGGACATTATCCATTCATTAGGTTGAATTTTGTAGGTGTAATTCTACAAAATTGGTTAAAAGTTAATTGGTACTAATTGGCATGCAGCAATGTTTTTGTGTTGCAAAAATACAGGGATGATATTCAAATGAATATGAATAAATACATTAAAAGTGTGTAATGTTATGCATTTTCCTAGTTGTTGTATATCCATATGACCGACTTCGTGAGCCCCCGAGGACTTCTGAAAGATACTACAATCGTTTTCACTGACAGACAGCAAATCTCCAAGCAAACAAAAGTACTTTAAATAAACAGATATTTTTTTTCCCAGTCAAACATACTTTCAATTTCATCTGCATACTTCGTACACAAAAGAGAGAGAGAGAGAGAATACATTATTACAGCTCATTTCAAAATTTCATGCCATTTGTCTACTTGACACAAATCAGAAAGTAAAGATTTTTATAATGGATGACACAGATGCTGTAAACTTGTTAGCCCATATTTCCTGAGCTCACACAGAGCATATAAACTTCCTCTGCCCACTGAGACACAAGGGGAGACAGGCAGAGCGCTAAGACATTCCTGCATGCCGGTCACATCACCACTGAAGTGGCTCGAGATGACACGGGGCACAGTCCTACATTTTCTGTAACACAATTATTTGTGTAGCTGTTCCACAAATTGCTAGTGAACAATTGTCAGGAAATATGGGTATTTGTGTCAATCAAACCAATTAACATGACATATACAAGCTACAGGTTCGTAACACAACTACACAAGCGTGCAGGTAAAGCTGCAACACCACGTTTGATCGCAAATTATGCTTGTGTGAGTTTGGTGGCACCACAGTAGGTAAATGAGACGACAGGAGGGGGCATTTAACACTCCCGTACTGAAAGACGGAAAAATGAGGGAAGGTATTTTTGGTGGTGGCATGGGGGAAAAGAGCTTAAATGATTAACAGTGGATTTTCTACAAGAGCTAATCGGATTTCTCACAATTATCTCTGCAAGCCTGACAGGCACCAGGGGTGGCCCAGGAACACCAAACTTGTGGACACTGATTGGGTTATTTGTCCTCCCTTAGTCGAGGCTGAGGGATTGTGGGAGGTGTTCTGTGGATAGCCTCTGTGCAGGTGTATACCAACCCCTTACAGTAGCAAAATCCCTTTTACCTAAACAAAACAACCAATATTCACATTGTTACATTGTCAGTGTGGTGGAATTTCCGGAAACACCATGTTGTGTTATGATGAGACTAAAGGGAAGCATAGACAACATCAGGTCACAGGTCAGGGGATGTGAATCTCCGGCCAGTAACCAAACACATTCATGTATAATTATGTACTAATAATAATACTTTATACTTTATTAATCCCGCAAGGGAAATTACGTTATGTTTTCACTCTGTTATTACACACATTACGCACAAGCCTGAATTACACACACACATGCTCAGTACCCGTATGCACTAAATGGAGAGATGTCAGAATGAGGGGCTGCCCATGGAAAGGCGCCCTAAGCAGCTGGGGGTTCGGTGCTATGCTCAAGAGCACCTTGGCAGTGCCCAGGAGGTGAACTGGCACCTCTCCAGCCACCAGTCCACCACTATACTTGTACATAATGTCTCTACAGATTTTTTAAAATCTCTGGACAGTCTCCTTTTGGAGGTTAATGGGCCCGCCACACGTCAGCATCCCAGAGAGAGAGAGACGCTGAACTAGCATCTTGTTTAGGCGGCTGCAACATCTTTGTTTACCTTAAAGGTTCAGCTAAACTTAACGTCTCCAGTATGAGTTCAAATATTCCTTCAGGAAGACAGGAACCTCAGAGAGTTGGAACCGAGAAGCACTATAACACATTGTGGTGAAACTGTACCGTCTGCTTAACTTTCTCCTCTATTGAGTGTTCATTAAATGCTCCTGTGTAATTCGTCAAGGTCTCCCGAACCTTCTTTACGTATGTGAATTGAGTTGTGCTGCTCCTGAGTTTTTCCTTAACAGTCAGGACTCACTGGGAAACTTGGATGAAACAGAGGCATTATTTGTTATTAGTAAAACCTGTGTTTTTCCTACTACATCAAGTCAAAATGTCTGCATGTAAAAAAAAAAGGCCTATTGGATATATGACATTTGTAAAAGTGGTTTTATGTTACAAGTTCAATTAAAGTGAGAAAGAAGAGGACCATATTATTGGCATTCCTGGACCCACTGCAGTTTGCATGCCGCCATCTTCTTGACACACAGGGCTCTTTCACACCAGGAGAAACAGGGAAGCACTGTGAGAGTCATGTTCTTTGACCTCTTGAGTGCTTTCAACATCATCCAGCCGTGCCTTCTAAGGGATAAGCTTCTGGAGATGCAACTGCATGCACCTTGACGCTACATCCTGGATTAAGGATAACCTTACTGGCTGGCCACAGTACTTCCGAGTTGATGGCTGTACCTCTGAGGTTGGGACTGGCAAAACCAGCACACCTCAAGGAACTGCTCTGGAAACATTCCTCTTCAAACTCAGACTTCTAGTTTAAGTCTGGTTTCTACCACATCCAAAAGTTTTCTGTCTACTCCTCCATTATTGTATGCATCAATGAAGACAACTAGGAGTACAGAGGACTAACAGAGAGCTTCATTATGACGCCCAACATTACCAAAACCAAAGAGCTGGTGGTGGATCCCTTTCATATTAAACTTCCAAGGGGCTCAAATCAATAAAAAAGTGGACTGGTCCCTCAACACCGATGCCCTCTTCAAAAAGAGACAGAGCAGACTTTTCTTCCTGAGGACACTCAGATACTCCAGTGTGTAAAGAGACGGGGGACAGCTTCGGGTTGAATCTGTACCCGGGCTACTGCCAAGGACCCAGCCCACAAGGGCCACACACTCTACTGGGTGAGCTAGAGGACTCCCCACCTCATCACACTGTTGTTATACTCTATTGTACTATTGTATATGATAGATAGCCTACAATGTTACAAATATCCTTATTTTATACATTGATATGCTACTCTGTTATATTGCCACGCTTTAATATACTCCTATATATGCTTTTATTGTACATTATTATATTACGTTATTCTATACTGTACAGCAGCTGCAGAAGGCACAAACACACATATTGAAGCAACTGCACAATACAACTTTGTAACAGTAACTGTAGTTTGCAACAGTAAGTGTAATTCGTTATTTACACCACTGCAATTAATTCCCCAAAATGTCCATCAATGTTAATTTAAGCAAAGTTCTCTCAGAGAAACTTTGAAATAAAAATAAAAAATATAAAATTTGCATTAGCTGAAAATCCTGATTTGTTGCCTTTTCATTTACCCACTGAAAAAAGATGGCTCAAGGCAGATAAATAAAAAATGTATTTTAATACAACAGCACTTAGATAAATACTGTTCCAGTACATATAACATTACATTCTTAAATGTTGGAGAAAGAGTTGTAGCTGGATACTGCAGACAGACAGCTCCTGTAACAAAGAAGACAAATGTTCTTAGTTATTGTTGCATTATTATTGTATTATCATGGATATTTTTGTTAAACCATTAGATTTTTGTTAGGCTAGGCAATACTTTCAACATATCACATTATATCATGTTCTTACCTTGGCATGGAAATCAGTGCAATATATTAGGTTACCTTACCAATCCCAAAAAATGGAACAATCCCAAAAAAGGAATAATCCCAAAAAAAGTGAGATTTGATAGAAGTAGGAAATTTGTAGGAAGTTTGCTCTTTAGGGGAAGAAGAAGATTTTTTTGTTATTTGAAATGGTCTTTTCACAGCTCTTTCAGGAGTGTTTTTTTTTCACTGCCTCATTTTCTTTTTTACTTTTTTTTGGCAGTTTTTTTTTTTTTAGACCATTTCAATTCTTTATTTTTTGTACAATCCAAAGTAAAGCCAAGAACTGAGAGGCCAAGCTTTCACACAAATCATTTAAATCCAGACATAAAATATTTACACATGATCATTTAAACCAGTCAACCTAATAGAACCTATTCTGCAAAAGCTACAGTCTGTCAGTCAACTTACAACACTGGTTTTGTTTTCTTAAACAGTTCAACAAAGGTGTTTTAAGTGATCAGCTGTCACATGTCCAGACAAACTATTTGTGTTTTGTGAAGCGAAATAACAAAAAAAAATACAGAACTATTTCTACATTAAGAGCATTAAAAAAATTCACCATTGTTGCATCTGGTATACACATTAAAATTAATCAAACTTGCACATGGTTCTTCTGCCAATTACACATTTGTGAGGAAGAAAAAGAAAGAAAAAAAAAGTCTAGCAAAACTAAAATGTGCCTTGATGGTTCATGAACAGGCATTGAAATCCAATGAAGTTGCTGGATTGTGGTCTTCCACGCCAGCGCCACCTGGGATGAACATCTGACTGATCTTCATCTGCGCCAGGAGCGAGGCTCGTTGTCGTCTTCTTCCTCATCATCATCCTGCAGTAATGCATCGTCACTCAGCGACTCTTCTGGGTACTGATAGGCGAAAAAACAACTTGAGATTCATGTTCTCTATAGATGATTACAAAGTGATTTTAGGTGGAAAGAACTTTTTTGAAGCATCGTCTGCACTCAACTCACAGCATTTTTATAAAAGGTCTCAAGAGGGACTATATTCTCAGCTATCAGAGTATCATGCAACAGGTAGGCCAGCTGCTAAATGAAAGTATAAGTGGCCTTGCAAAAGCCACATAAAGGCAATCCTTGCTGTAATGTGTAATGGCTCCCTCTTGTGTTCTCAACATGTACCAACAAGAATTAAATTTAATAAGCTTTCAGTATGGTATCTGAACAGAGATCATCCAAATATCTTCATGAAAGTGATTATTTCCTAGTGGATTTTTATTCTAGGATCAATATTAGCACTGAAAGAAATGACAGATCTTGTCTGATCTCTCTCCTTAGAGTTCATCTTTATAGCTCCAAACACAAATCTCCATCAGCTACCATAGATGCTTCAAAGACAAATATATGCACGGTGAAAAATCTCCACCAACCTCGTCCTCCTCTGGTTCTGCCTCATCAGCATCCGCAGTACTGAGAGTCGTGGCGGCCTTATGCCAGGCCAGGCGTAAAGTCTGGTTGTTGAATCTCACTCCATGAACAGCCGCCTACAGGTGGGAAAACCCAGAGAGCAGAAGGGGAAAACTTGATTAGAGGGAAAAGAGATCATCACGCGTAAAAAAGGTGGCTGATTCTTGTGCTCAAGCTAAAGCAAAGTGCCAAATACTGGAGTCCAAATGGAAAATACCTTTTAATGTGGGATTCTTAAGAAACTCTAGAATATTGGAGTGCACATGGCTGGTAGTTGACTCACCTGTTCTGCCTCTGCTCTTGTCTTGTAAGTGATGACTGCAGACAGGTTGTTTTCATCAATCTGGCAATCTTCAATCTCTCCAAATTGCTTAAAAATTGTGAACACACAACATTTTGGTCACCTTACAAACTTGTTAAATGTGCAATTCCAATTATTGTGTATTTTCTTTTTAAGTTACTAAACACATCTTAAGTGATACGTTAAGTTTGTTTTTTATTTACAAGTTGCTTCCCGTCAACGTTCTATTTGGCCTAGCAAACTTTGTAGTTTTTTTTTTTCTCCACATGCTGTT
>NC_045733.1:15246935-15248996 GCF_008692095.1 Etheostoma spectabile
ACGTTACAAAAACTACAACACCACACCGGACAAAGCTAGACCAGAAAGAAAACAACAGGCACGCCGCGCACACTGAGTGAGAGATTATTTGGTCCAAGTGAGAATGTTACATGTGACATTGAACATTACAGTAGGCTTTATGTCAATGTTGTTTTCAATTTTAAAAAAATATTTGCACAAAGCAAATATATCCACATCGTGGATATGGTCTGTTTCCAGACTGACCGGCAAGCACTGCATGCCCATCCCTAGCTAGCAGTGCCCTTTAACAGTCCTCTGATGTCCCACCCACAGCTTCCATCAGAAAGGTCATAAAGGTTCACTGCGGATATCAAATCTCCTTTTCTCAGTAATGTAGTCATAGGCTAACTTACAGCAAAGTGTGGCAGCAGGTCTACATGGTCTGCCTCGGTGAAACCAGAAATCTCCATTGCCCGTGGTCGATAGTCCACGAATGCATGTAGTGACACACCTCTTCCCCGTCCTCTGGAGCCCCTTCCCCGGGCCCTGAGAGCACCGCGGCCGCGAGCGTGGACCCCACGTCCTCGTCCTGGTGACAGGAGTCCCCTTTTAGCCGCCTGGGTAAAAAACAAAACAGGGTTTGAAATAAGTCAAACAATCTGATTGATTGCTTGAGGGACAGCTTTCTTTTTCAAGATCAAAGTCAATACCTCAATTTGCAGCTGGGTGTACTTGACCTTCAACAAAGCAGTGTCCTCTCCCGTCTGGGTCTTCTTGTACAGGTCCATCTCAGCATCCAGAAGCTCCTTCTGTGCCTGAACAAGTTATCCACTCACATCAGCAAACTGATCAGGAACTAATAAGTCAAAGGGAACTGGATAGACAGAAAATCCAGTCCTTTGACTTTGTACTATTAGATGAACATAAATGCAGAAAGAAAGCGGGTTCAATTAACACATTGAGCTATAAACCTAATGCTGGTTACCTACCACAAACTAAACTCAAAGCAAAGCAGGTGAAGCTTATGCATTTCTGTTTGCAAGGTGAGGAGATATTCATACAGCAAGAGTGAAGTAAATGTGTGTGTGTGTGTGAGTGTGTGGGGCACTAGCTGGGAGTTAGCACTACCTGGGCCTTGCTCTTGGCTGTGCGCAATGGGTTGTTGCTGCCAGAGATTCCCTTTATCTCCTCTTGCAGTTTGGTGATGCTCTTGGTTAACATGCCCAACGTTTCCATGATCTTGGCTTTATCCTCTGCCTTCATTGCTTTGTTCTTCTCAAGTTTGGATATCAGGAGCTGCAAGGGATGGTAGCGGAAAAACAGAGAATTACAAGTTTAAGTGTTGTTTGCGCCGCTGTCATCGAGGTTAGACAAGTCACACAGGGCACGAGACAGGGTAAAATTTAGTATTGTGATAAAAAATATGGATGATTTTAGTCGTTTCGTTTTTATGATTTAAAAAGGCAGAAACAAGATAGCATGTTGACACATGATCTTCAACCGTTTGATATAGTAAATGAGTCACAGCTTCCACACAAAGCTCTCAAATAATACTACAGGACTAATCTCATTAAATGGCGTATGTATGACATCCAATTTGTATGCCATTTTTGGCGTGTTATCAACACGCATGCTGGCTTTTCAGCATGTATAGCATCAACGGTGTCCTCCTTTAAGTTACATAACCTTGTGATTGCATGTGAATTTACTCCATGGCGAGTAGTATGAAAGGGCGAGGACTTTCACCCAAGAGACCGGAGATCATGTCCCGCGTTTCCTAAACTCAATTGTCGATATTTTTTCTTACTGAAGCCCAACCTGTTTTTCTTTTCCAAAACTCAACCATAGCTTTCTCCTCGCGATAACACAGAAACTGGCGTGTATGTGCATTCAGCGTAGAAATACACGCGGATAGCTCAAAATGCGTACAGATAACACACCACTTGGCGTGTATATTTAAGCAAAGTCATGATGCCATGTTAAATCTATATAAATACAATCAAAGCCCATCAGGGCTTGGGGACTCATATTGCCTATGTGGTTTAAAAGGTGAGTCAGGCCTCTTGCAGGTCACAAGACAGACAGACAGACAGACAGACA
>NC_045733.1:15249006-15250562 GCF_008692095.1 Etheostoma spectabile
CAGACAGAGACAGACAGACAGACACAGACAGACACGCACGCATGCACGCTCGAAATAGACCCCTAGTTATTAATAGATATATATTATTTCACCTTCTGTGTCTCGATGTGCTTCTCCAATATTTCCTGCTTCTTCTTCCTTACATCCTGCTGTAGTCTTAAAGCTTCCTGTAAAATGAAAGGAATCTTATGTTTTTAGTATGAGAATCCAAGTTGCTTGCTTCCCATTTCATTCTCCTATTGTGGCCTTGCTTCTGAATCTCTCCACTTCCCACCATTCCCTCCATTTCTCTTCTCACCTGTTTCTTCTTCAGGGCTTCCACTGAGGTTTTCTGGGCTGCCTTCATGGCAGCAGGGTTGTAGACAGTCTTTGTGAGGCCCGTGGACGTCGAAAACACCTGAAAAGGGAGACAAAGAGCCGCACGTAACATTTACATGATTTAAAATGGGTTAGAAATTCAAAAAGAACATTAGTAATTCTGAACAGTGAGAACACTTACTGTTTCAACAGGAGCTGCTGGTTTGGCAGCAAAACCTAAACGTTCCTTTACTGACACCTTAGAGGAATTCTGCTTAAATGGGGAAAAGAATAAAAAATTTGCACTTCTTCTGCAGATTTTGACAAGCATATGCAAAAAAAGAACATTCTCAACACCATCACCCACACACACCTGAGAGGCTACGCTGGAATCTTGTGAGGGCTCAGAGTTTGCAGTGAGCAGGGGTCCGAGGCGATCTTTGACAGACTGCTTAAGAGAGGCGGCTGAGGCCTGCTGAATGATAAAGAGGACGTTCATCACATTGTCTCGATAAACGCATTAATGCAATTCAACATTGCCACTGTCATACAATTCTGATGTTAGGCTAGCAGTTTAATAGTTGTTTTGTTGTGCCAAACTTATGGTGCATCTGTATCATCTACTTTATTTACTGACATCCAACGTCTTCTAGAATGACTCACAGCACTCGGTGAATGAAGTTCTCTGTACTTTTACCTGAATGTGACGTTAGCACTGGCAATTGTGCAACAGCTTTATCCAAGTGACAAAATGTGAAAGCCAGTGGTGTCTCAAGCCCAGTTTCACATATAATCAAAAACACTCTTGAAGAGAAGATGGCTATATGTTACTGCACAACAGTGTGTGAGCCATAAAAGAATAATTTTGGTTGTGTCATCATTTTATTATGGTATTATGTGTTTTTACTGATTTTTAAAATATTTTGGTTATACGGAGGACGCCGGATTACAGCAGCTCATCAATCCTGTTCCTCTTTCCTTCTTTTCCAACTTTCTATGTGTTTCATGTTTTATTCTTGAAATGCATAGCTGCTGTGTCACATTTTATGATGTGACCATTTATTAGAGAGGATTAGTCAGAATTAAAACTGAAACTGCATTAAATTGATGCGTTCCATCGAGACAACAATAGGTTGTCCTGGAGAAACCTCTTTTCAATTGTTAAGCTATGGTTGTTATGACTGAGATTGACACAGCTGTCGCAGAGTGATTAGACCGATGATATTGTATACAGTGCCTTGCGAAAGTATTCGGCCCCC
>NC_045733.1:15250572-15265416 GCF_008692095.1 Etheostoma spectabile
CAACCTTTTGACACATTTCAGGCTTCAAACATAAAGATATTAAAAAAAAAATGTTTGTCAAGAATCACCAACAAGTGGGACACAATTGTGAAGTGGAACGAAATCTATTGGATATTTTAAACTTTTTTTAGCAAATAAAAAACTGAAAAGTGGTGCGTGCAAAATTTTTCGGCCCCCTTGCGTTAATACTTTGTAGAGCCACCTTTTGCTGCGATTACAGCTGCAAGTCGCTTGGGGTATGTCTCTATCAGTTTTGCACATCAAGAGACTGAAATTCTTGCCCATTCTTCCTTGCAGAACAGCTCAAGCTCAGTGAGGTTGGATGGAGAGCGTTTGTGAACAGCAGTTTTCAGTTTCAATTCTCTAAAGATTGGATTCAGGTCTGGACTTTGACTTGGCCATTCTAACACCTGGATACGTTTATTTGTGAACCATTCCTTTGTAGATTTTGCTGTATGTTTGGGATCATTGTCTTGTTGGAAGATAAATCTCCGTCCCAGTTTCAGGTCTTTTGCAGACTCCAACAGGTTTTCATCCAGAATGGTCCTGTATTTGGCTGCATCCATCTTCCCCTCAATTTTAACCATCTTCCCTGTCCCTGCTGAAGAAAAGCAGGCCCAAACCATGATGCTGCCACCACCCAGTCCATTTGCATTTTGCCCTGCTGCACCTACATGAACCAAAATCACACGGTGTCCGTGGAGATGCCAATGCAGTCCGTGTGCCCAAGACCCACCATTTTGCACTTGTCTTTTCACCTGTGTAAAATAGGGCCCTATGAACTGGTGGTGGTAAGATGTTGTATGATATTTTTTAAGTTATCCACTAGCAGTGGTACAATACCCCAGCAATGATAGTCCTTCAGGTTCATTACAAAAATGTCCTAAAACGGCAGCACGTTTTCTTAAAAAATAAAGTGAGTCACTCAAAATTATATTCTTTTACCAAAAAGAAAAATCTCAAATTAGGGCTGCACGATGCGACCTGAAGTCAAAATAACGATAAATTGCACAATTTACTGTACCTCAATAACGATAATTGAACGGTAATTTATTTTTTGTAATTCAACACTGCATTTTTTTTTATGAAGTTCTAAAAAACATCTTTTGCATGATAAAAATGTAAATAGTTAAATGGAATTTAACTGGTTTCAAGAATTGCATAAAATCAACTTGTTATTCACAAGTGCATCTTACTGGAAATATTGACCAAGGTGAACACTAGCAATATTTTGTGTTGGTGTTATGGCAATTGTTTTTTTTATAATAACCACGTTAAGAGTAACAGATTTAAAATTAACTTTTACCATAGCTGGCTGTGGCTGGGGCTGCTGCTGCTGTGATTGAGACTGGCTCTGTCCATCACTTCCGTCGTCCCGAAACCAGTGCACCCTGATGAAGCGGTTGTTGAGAACAGCTTCTGTACTTTGCATAGCCCGCTTGGCCTCGTCTGGAGAGGAAAACTGGATCAGTGCCCCCTCTGGGTCATTCTGGAAGGCCACCTGACAAAAGAAATAAAAAATGGTAATGTGAGAGTTATATTACAGGATTGCACACATGCTGTAAACCTGCAAGTAACACTAGATGATTTCTTTTTCTTTCTTTTTTTAAAACTTTATACTGTCACAGTAACTATCCTTCAACAAACAGTGCATAACAGTGTTTGGAAGAAGGTAGGTAGTTTTTAATTTTAAAGGATGCTTCTAGGTGGCTCTGATTTTAGACTTTACAAAACTTTTTTTAACCTATAGTTTCTCCTGTAATTTTTGCTGGCTTTACCCTAATTTGGTTAAGCCACAACTGTTACAAATAATAATACTGATTACTGTTTTTTCAGATTGAAGATTTTGAAAGATCAAAATAAAATGTGTCCAAATTTTCAGACAGTACACAATAAACAATTGAAACAAAACATTAGGATTGATTTATACAATATGTGTACAGTGTCTTAGTTATATTATAAATTATTATTAGTTACCTATTTTTTTTTTACATATCATTTGACTACTAATCATCAAAGTTGTGATTTTCCTATCTAAAGCATCACAGAGGGACTAACCTGTAGGTTAACAATGGTGCCAAACTTGCTGAAATGTTCATTGAGTTTGCTGATGTTGTTGAGCTCGGGGGGAATTTGTCGAACCAGCAGCTTGGTGTTGGGAGAGAATGGGATTCTTTTGTGGAAGCCCTGGTGGTTGGGTTTGTTAAAGTTGGGTCTGGATGGAGAAGATAAATTGTTAAACAACTCAACAAGTGCGGTTTCAAACATGCCTCTGTCAAAGGTGCTTAACTGGGTTAAAAGGCATAATGTGACTTTTACTTTTTTTTCTACTACAGGAAAAAGGCATCTTACTTATCAAACCAATGTTTCTTGGAGGGGAGGCCTCCATCATGGGAGACAGGTGGCCTCTTCCTTGAATCAGATTCCATAACGATCCTCATGCTGTTGTTTGGGATCTTGTCTGGTGAGAAACAAACACTGACTACAGGGCACACCACTCAAAAAGAGATCACAACTCTTGAGCAAGACTTTTAAACAGACAGCACAAATACAGTAGCATGAACTGAACAGTGGTATTCTCCTTGTTTGTGAAGCAACAACAGTTCATCACATTGGCCAAAGTACTAAGCAGACTATAAAGTACATGGATGTTTTAAGACAATCTACTGAAATAAAAATAGTTCAGTTCATGTGAACAATACCTCTCGGTGGATGGTCCACCCCCCCCATTGTGAGGCCAATGAGGTTGGGTCTCTGGGCATTGACCCGATGGCGGTAGATCGGCCTGGAGGTATTGGTGATGCTGGGAGCCTCAGGATTGTACACATCGGTCTCATAGTTGTCTGGTTAGCAAAGAGAGAATACTTTAACTCAAAAAACAGAAAGCTAACGTAAAGTAATTTATATATATTTTAACAACTAAAATATTTAATTGTGATTAATTGCAGTAATGTCATAGTTAATTAATCACACATTTGTATATATTCTAAATATCTCTTGATTTCTTTTTATCCCATTATTTTTTTTTCATTTTAATGCTCTTATCAATATGAAAAAGTGGATTGCTTGCTATGTGCAAATGTTTTTTTATTGAAAACATATAGCATACTGTAGTGTTCAATTTCACACGTAACATTCTCACATTGACCAGTCATTCACACTTAAATAATCTCTCTCACAAAGTTACACTGTCCATCAATAAAAGGGTGAAAAAAAGTACTTTGACGGGGGTCTCTAAGTGGTATTTCAGACTGGACGTGCTGTGATGATAGCTCAGTCAACAACAAAACACACAGTTCACTTTGGTGTTGTCGATGGAACCATTTGGCAACTTTAAAAAAAGTTATTGGCATCCATTTTGGCGTTTTGCGCTCGCCATCCACTCAAAATGTAACGTTACTACTCAAACAAATGTGTGCAGTGTACTGTTTTGTTTCCCGTCTAATTAGATCCGGCGCGGTGTTGTGGTTTTTCTACCTTTACTAAAAAAAAACTAAAAAGTTTTTCTAGGCCAAAAAAAACTTCGATCTTATGACAAAAAAAATGGGTTTGGTTTAACGCTGTTAATAACCGTTTAGCTGACAGCACTAATATAAAAACAATTTGTAACACCAAAAAGACAAAACCATTACCGGAGTTGAAGCGTGGCACTGAGGGCTGGGGAAGTGAGGAGCGCATGCCAGAGGTGACAATGGTGGGAACAGAGCTGGTCATGGAATTAGGAGGAGCATCCATGCCCGACGGTTGCAGAGGAGGAAGCGGAGGAGGAGGACCTGTGTCAGACAGAGTTAAACAAACAGTTATAGAAGGAGAAGTTTAGACAAAACCAATTTTACAACCAATTTTGTTACTTTGCATTGGACATGTGCTGAACTGGATATTATTCTAGCTGTCGACAAAGTAGGTAACTCATTTTCTTGCCATCTCTTTTTAAAAAAGGTCCCATTGCATGAAAGTTTCACTTTGAGTTTTTTTTTTAACATTAATACGAGTTCCCTAAGCCTGCATACGTCCCCCAGTGGCTAGAAATTGTGATAGGTGTAAACAGAACCCTGGGTATCCTGCTCTGCCTTTGAGAAAATGAAAGCTCAGATGGGCCCATCTGGTATGTTGCCCCTTATGAGGTCATAAGGAGCAAGATTACCTCCCCTTTCTCTGCCCAGGGAATTTGGCCCACCCATGAGAAGGAGACATCATGGCTTTCAAACGAGCAAAGTGGTAGCTGGTCAATGCAAATTTGACTGCAGTAGCTGTGACAGAAAGGCATGTTTTGACTAATGTGGACTTCACTGGAAAACAGGAAATAAACAAAGGTATGTGCACTGGCTGAATTAACACAGCTTTTATGCCTTTGTTAAATTCGCTGTGTTCACTTTGAAGGAAAAACTGCACATGTAGGCACTTGTAATGACATTTGTTTAGAGGCCAAAAACATGTTTAAAACTTGCCCTGTTTAAGCCTGTAGGGTGCTAACACTAACAGGAGGATAACACGGTGTAGACAGCGCCAATTGTTTTAATTTTTCTCTCTCGACTGACAGCACTCCAAAATTACAAACAGAGCTACATATTGAAATTGACTTGATTTCTCCTTTAATTAAAAACAAATTGGAAAAATTCAACCTTTAAGGACACCAATTTTCTTTGTGAATGATCAATATATCATAATTAAATAAGTGTTCTTCCTTAAAATACAGGGGGCATAAGTATACATACCACCATACGTTATTCATTCACAAAGAAAATTGGTGTCCTTAAAAAGTTGGATTTTTCCTAATTTTTTTAATTAAGGCATTAAGATCAATTTTTAAAAGGTATTTTTTATTCCTCTTTATAGTCAACTTCAGTATGGGTTCCAAAACTTATGAGCAGCAATGTAAAAGCATCCAAAGAGCATCATGTCATGGGAACTTTAAGATACTTTTCAGGTGAGCTTGCAGACATACTTTTGTTGTATAGAAAATTTAACAGTTTGAAATTATCCAAGAATAGTCCACGTACAATAATAGCAACAGCCGACAGGATGTAGGCTTGGACCTAAGCTGTTGCATAGCAACGGAATTCTGAAGAAACTATACGTGTATCTGTAATTATTCACATCCCACTGTATGGTGCTTTTATATTTAATCCAATGTGGAAAATGTTTATAAAAACTAAATTATTTATTATAATACTTATAAGAAACTCAAACATAAAATGTTTGGAGGAATGGAAGTTAGCAATTCTGAGAAATGTCTGAATTCCTACCTGCAACAGGTGGAAGGCTGGGTGGAAGGGTGCCCGGTGGGGGCACAGGGGGGCGCAGGTTCACAGGTGGGGGGTTGATGAGAGGTGGTGGTGGTGGAAGACCTGGGGGCGGTGGTGGGTCCACACCTGGGATTGGTGGAGGTTGGAAGGGCAGCATATTGGGCAAATTGACATCCTCCACTACAACTGGGTCACTTCCATGGTCAAAAGGACACATGTCCCCTCTCATGCAAAAGCCCTTTTCTGGAAAAGATATCAGAAACATGTAGAACATCAAACACACTGTTGGAATAATCCCAGTATCAAGAATAGACAGAGACCACTAAAGTTATATCAAAGTTCACTTTTACTTGTGAACCCAAGGAGAGAGTTTCCACACTACAGAATAGTACAGAAAATGCCTAACTGGAAGCTCTCAACAGCTGCTTATTTATAAAAAATTGGATGTTAATATAAAGTCATGTTGATGTCAGTTTGATCTCATTTGTTTATGTCAGATATCTCATTCAGTCTGGAAATCTCCTCTGCCTGCTCTGTAAGGAGCTAGAACAGTGACAGTAACCTGTGTTATTGAGATAGATTGATTGTTATTGAGATATAGAATTTGGCATTAGGCTACTGGTGAGAGACCGCACCTCCACAGGTATCCTCACAGATGTGTTAAAACCACATATCTGCAATGTCTTCCTCAAGTTTACCTTTCAAGTAAGTCTGTTTATCTCTGCCATTTTTTTCACATTTATTTTCAATACCACAGGTTACTGTCACTGTTCTAGCTCCATAGCTCTGCCCCCAGAAACATCCTGTGCCTTTCACAAGGACAGACAATGGCTCAATGGTTATCTTGTTTAGAGTGATCGGTATAATGCAAACAGCTTTAATAATAATCAGAAAAAGTATGTATCATCATTTTTCTAACACACACACAGAAATACAAAAAAATCAAAAGGAAACAGCCAATCTACATACTTTTAATGGAAACATGTTAAATCAGCTTTTCTTACCATCATAGTCTCGGCATCGCTTCCTCTGCTGAGGGGGTGGACCCCTATTAAAAAGGCCACGATCCACAGGGTGCCCAGGGCGGAA
This sequence comes from Etheostoma spectabile, assembly GCF_008692095.1. Lineage (NCBI taxonomy): Eukaryota > Metazoa > Chordata > Actinopteri > Perciformes > Percidae > Etheostoma > Etheostoma spectabile. The sequence continues at coordinate 15,256,908 of NC_045733.1, forward strand.
GTCGGACCAACTTTCAGTGGTATTGTTGCTATGATGATGTGTGGGGGCGATGACTGTAATGGTGCTGCTCAGTGTTGGTACAGGGAAGTGTGAAGTGGTTGCAGCGGGTACCAGGGCTGGGGTGTAGCCATCCCCACTCTCTGGCCTGTCCACTCGATCATGATCAAACTTCAACTTACCAGGATCTTGTTCTGCAAATAAGCAATTATGTTTATGTATTATAGAAGAAAAAAATGGCATGTATAGCAGTGAGAAGCTAGACTTACACATTATAAAACATTAAAATTGTTTTCAGGGTATTTTTATCTTCAGTTGAACCATATCAAAACCATCCAGTTATTGTCACCAGCTGTCAGAGCTATCACTATTGGAATGCATCAGTTACAAATGCTAGGGTCAATGTTGACAAGTCATCATATACAGTAATTGTAATTCATAAAATTATATATAATGCATAAACAAGAACAGTTCAATAATGCTAACCCCCCCCCCACCCACTAAATTAGACAAATCCATCTTAGGAATCCATGAGATATAGATCTGTGTTCAACAAGCTTCTTGGTCAGCTCTTATCTGACGGGACGGACTTTAAAAAGGTCAGCAACAAACGGGATCACAGTTGAAATGGAGTACATTTTGAGCAGACTGCATGATGGAGAAGAGTGTTGTCATTGCTCTCTTCACAGAAAAACATGTTCAAAGTGGTAAAAAGTGATTCTGCTGGTTATCACGTAAAGGCGGCCTTAGATCATTTTAGATCAAGATAAGGTTCTTACCTGTACTCCTGCTTCCAGACCTATTTCTGCTGTGCGACCGGCTCCTGCTGCGATCTCGATCCCTATCTCTGTCCCTGTCTCTATCCCTGTCCCTTTCTCTGTCGCGGTCTCGGATGTGATCTTTGCTCCAACTCCGGCTGCGGCTACGACTGTAACTGCGACCTCTCCTGCGATTGTAGCGATCACGGTACGAATCCCTCCTTGGTGGAATGCGGTCATATTCCCTCTTCCTGGACCGATCCTCTCTCTTACGATCATCTCCTCTCCTAGAAGTTTGGGTAAAAAGACATGATAATCAGTGGAAGAAAAAAAAGTAAAAAGAGAAAGTTGAAACAGGCAGTTGTGCACACCTGATATCTCTGCTGTAACGTGAGCTTGATTGCGATGGGCTGTGATTCACTCGCCGAGGAAACTTCTTCTCTCGTTCGTCTTCACGGTTGGTCTAAACATAGAAAAAAGTAACTTCAAATAAAATGTTTTCTATCCAAAGTTGCCACTAACATGAGAGACCTTCTATAATGTTTGGTACAACAATATACTTTAGTTTCCAATTGTTGTCCAATGTTCTTGACAATGTGGGAAGATTACCTCATCTTTTTTCTGCTCATCTTTCTCAACCTTGATCAGAGAGGATGGTTGCTCTGGCTGCGGGAGGTAGTTTTTGTTGTTAATGGCTTCAAACAGCTTATCCACAAATGACTGGGTCTCTGAAAGAAGTTAATTGGAGATTATATATTTATACACATATAAACAACAACAGCACACTGGATAACGTGATACATGAAATAAAACAGGCAAAGTACATCTTCCATGATGCAGGGGGATTAATTACCTTTCTGGAGAAATACATCCAACTGGTCTATACACAGGGCTTTAAGTTCCTTTTCACTTTTGTCTTTCTTCACCAAAGCAACAACATACTTGGCGAGGGCAGAAGGGTCAGCATCACAGCTGGAATTGTGCAGATAAAAGCCATAAACCACACGAACATAGCAATACTTATATAAATGACAAATAGCACAGAAAATACAACATTATCAACAATGAATGTCACTCTTACATTTCGGTGTATTGTTTGTGTTTCTAACAATAGCTTGTGTAACTCAGACTAAGCTAGAATTGCTAAAGTTGATTTGAGGTAACAGCTCAGTCGCTAATAACTAACGTTACTTACATAGGCTCGAGGGTTTCAGACAGCCACGTTTTCAAGGCATCGAGGTTTTCAATGATCATTTTAGATATAGCCGAACTTTCCCTCCACCACGGCCAGAGTTAACGCTAGCTAGGGGTGACGTTACTTATCTCTTTAACAGGGTAGCCGACATTAGCTAGTGAAATTAGCTAGCCCCTTGAGTGGTCGTTGGCTATGGTGCTAAACGTTAGCTAGCTGAATAGCCGCGTTAACGTTAGGGAGCTTAGCTGCGCTAGCATGCGTATTTCAAGGCCTCAAACGTGCTGCACGATTCCTTGACTCTTGTGAAGTATTTATAATGGAAATGCAAACTGGGCGAATCTGTTATTTCTAAACGTCCAAACAACTAACCCTAAAGTTGTGAATTATTGTATCCGTTTAACTTAACGGAGCACCCACGCTGAACTTGCTATCCCCTCTCAGTAGCTAACATGCCATGGCGATTATTTACTTCCGCATGTGTTCTCGTTGGCAAAATATCGCGAGAGGACGGTGTGTATTATTTTTTTTTGCGAGAGGAAGGTGGACAGCTGCACAAAGTGGTCTATATTACGTGTACCATCCATCGTCTTGTCTGGACTCGGTCTGTAGCATAGGCCTACCACCTACCAGGCATTGACATTGATATTACCGTGCTTTTTCTGTGGACTCGTGAAATCGTGAATCGTGAAATCTTTATGTGTGGGAAATGACGTATGCATTATTTATCTGACCCGTTTTTTAACAGTTTGTGCACTTTAATCGTAGTTGAAGTAGAGGGCAGCAGGGCACCTTAATGAGAAGGAAAACTGTAGGCTACCTGTGTAGAAATCTGAGTCCAGCCACAGATTTATAGCAACATTAATGTAGAGTCCAACAATTTATGTGATGACGGAATCATGGAAGAAAATCGCAAAAAAAGAACATTTAAAAATCTATGAGACAGATTCTACAACGCCAACATCTAAAAAAAAAAAAGAATAATTCCCAATTGTTTAGGCTACTTAAGCCCGGTGAGCCTCCAGACTTGCAATAGGGGAAACCCTGTTATCAGATAAAGATTGAAGACCTAATAAACCTTGAAAACTTCCTATCTTTATTTTATCAAAAGGTTGATCTAATCTCAAAAAGAGTACTATATTCTGTTAAAGCTGCAGTGGATAGAATGCAAAAAAACTTCAGAATTTGAAGTGTAAAGAGACCTCTTCTAGAAGCTTTCCCTCTCCCCTCTCTGTTGCACGGGCTATGCATGCACAGAGGAGTCAATAGGAATGCTCTCTCTCTCTGAAATGATCTGTAAAAGACTCCCATTACACAGGCTAGATTAGCTGAGGCCGGGAACAGAGCCAAGAAGAAGTGCAGAAGTCTAGTTTAATAAATAGCTAAAGTTAACATTGGTCATTCCCACCTTCAATTTATTATGGAAAGTTGAAAAGATTATTCAGGTGTGCTACATCATTTTGAGAAATGCACATTTTAAGTACAGTATGCTGCACAAAGAAACCATACATACATTTAACCAGTGTTTACCCTGCTTTTAATGGTCAATTAAAAACAGTTATAAGCCTTTGCATCTTTATCATTGATTAGTTTTGCATACAGAAGACAACAGCATGCATTAAAATATTTGTGTTTACAATGTTATAGGGTATAATGTTAGGTGCTGTAACCCTCTTTTTGACCAAGTACTTCTTAGAATGTAGTATAGGAACAGTCCACTTCTAAACAGTTCTATTAACTACTGTCCCCCAAAACCGGTTACCATTTGCATTCACACTGGCCAATTGGCCATAGGAAAAGACCTTTTGTTATTATAACACAGCCATCTAACCACCACTATGCAGAAAAGGGAAAAGACCCTGCCCTGGAGTAGGAGCTGAAAGAGTTACAGGAATTGTGGTCAGAGGAACTTTATAGTCCCCAAACTTGTCCAGTCGGAACATGAGAAAAAACTGGTTTTAGGAACTGCAAATATCACTCAGGTCGGAAAGCGGCTATTGTTGGCTGGGGTTCACCATCAGCAACTTTTTAATTAACAATATGATGTAACACCAACGGTCACATCGATTCCTCTCTCTTTAGATGCACTTTTCAAATATTTTAATACCACCCTTACAAATCCTGGGCAGTGCCTCTTCACCTCAGCACAGCCCAGTCGTGTAGCGTCAAGCGTTCCTGTCCCCTCCACCTGAGACAAGTCCAGTGATGCAGCATTTAGTGCCCCTGTCCCCCCGACCTTAGCACAGCATTGTATCACAAAAGGCCGCACCAATGGACCGCCTGTTTTAACTGATAAGGTAAGAAGAGATTGTTCCCATTTCTCATAAAAACTCAATACAGCTATGTTGTGCACAATGCACTGACATTTCTGTAATAGTTTTCTGTGCAACACTCTTATTTCGATTATATTTATAAATCTTTCTGTTAGCACTAGTTTCTTTAATATTGTATTTTGTACAATACCTTTCTTCCGATTGTATTTGTATTTCATATAAGTCTTGAGAAAACACTGCTCTTTTTCAGCATTACAATGTATTGATACAACTAATGTTTTGGTCCCCACTGGACCTCTGTCAAGTGTTTTGTTATGTTTCTAACATAAAACATCAAATGTATTATTGCTTATTGTTTATTAAGGATCCCCATCAGTCATCACCGTAGAAGACTATGGGGTCCAACACAAGACAAACACAAACAAATATTTAAAAGCAATATGTATATTGTTGAATTAGAAAAATGAAAACCTTCTGGATTTTGTGAAACAAAAGGCACAGTAGCATGTTTTTCATGTTATAAAAACAACAAAAGAAAATAGTAACATGGCATGAATTATATCCAGTGAAGAAAGAAACAAAGACAATAGAAATGACTAACCAAATCAAACAGGTTTGAACTGAAACTAAACATTGTCATTAGGAATAAATGCGGGGGTGGGGGGAGCTGTCCTATCATGTTACAGATCTATACATTACCTTTTTTTTAACAGCATTGGTTATGGGCGTTGGCAGAGTAAAGCCATAACTAACAACCATTCTGGTATTATAACCTTGTCTATCATTGGTAGGTAATGGCTGCGAGAACACGTTGGTGGGTTTGCGTAATGTAATAATATTCTTTAAAAATCAGGCTGCATAGTAGTCTTTCATCTACTGCCATCCATGACAGCCTGGTATGCATTTCTACCACATTAATCCTTGTGGGGCAGGAAAGAACAAGGCAAGCTGCACTTGACAAGCTCCTGTTTTGACGCACTAGACCAGATCATAGATCAATAGTCCAGATGGAACAAGACTAGAGACTGTGTTATTAACTTAATTGTTGACTCTGTCAACAGTCGAGCACATCTTTTAACAAAGACGATGAAGAGATAAAGATATTTCTACTAATTTTCGACCCGGTGTTATTAATATTAATAACATAGGTGATATGTTTTACGTTTGACATGATAATGTTTCATCAATCAATCAATTTAGCCACTTTTACCTGTTGGATAGCATTTCCCTGCAATGAAAGGCACAGTTAGTGGTCCAACGTTAATGCATGCTTTAAGCCCAATATTATACATTTTGTTTTTTGAAATATTGAATTCTTGTTGCAGCAGCCTGTTGACTTGTTCAAAAGTTTTTTTTTCTTTTCAATCAGTCACATAAATACACATCACTTACATCACATAAATGGTAAAAACAAAAAAACAAAACAAAAATTGTCACCTTAGTTCATGCAGTGTCATCTTAACTCATTTATAATCAATACTGAATAAAGCTATGGCGTTTCTGTGTGAGTGTATGCACACAGTGATTGGTAGTGGAATTGGCAACCAGCTAAAATCTTGCCCATGCCACCAAATTGGTCAGGGCCGGCCCTGGGCACAACAACTTCTCTCTTTCCTCTTGCTAAAACTGTTCTGCAAGGGGCGCCCAGAGAGCTCAGTTGGTAGAGCGGGCGTCCATATGTAGAGGTTTACTCCTCGACGCGGCGGGCCCGGGTTGGACTCCAAGCTGTGGCCCTTTGCTACATGTCATTCCCCCTCTATCCCTCTACATTCAGCTGTTCTGTCAAAAATAAAGGCTGGAAATGCACAAAAAGTGTAAAGAAATACATATTTCATTAGTTGATTGTTTTTTCAACCAATGAAATATGTATTTTCTTTTTGTTTTGTAATTCCTTTTTTAGTTCTATCTCACAGGGTGATCAAATTCCCTTCACATAAAAAAAAAGCCAAAAGCATTTTTCTTAGAATTTGTTTAAATTTAAAAATATTCTAAACTGTTATTTCTTAAGAGGAAAGTGATTATGTATTAATGTGTGTGCACACATTATAACACACATGTATGCACATTGTAAATCTATCTTTACTGGTCCCATACTAGTTTTGTGTCCTCCTCACTTACAAACAGGGAGGAGGTAAGACACCAAAATCAGTGCTTTAAAAACAAAGTAGAGTAGACCTTATGGAGAGGAGTCTGAGTCTAGTTTTCCCTGTCGATGAACTGCAGGTGGATGGGGGCAGCAGGGCAGAGCAGGCCGTGGGTTTTGGCCTTGACATCAGTAGTAAGCGGAGACACGCTAATGTGGAACTTTTGAATGAGCTGCACAAGGAGCAAAGACACAAATCACAAATCAGATTTTATGAATCATTGTCTATCAATACATTTGTGTGTTTATCTAGTCAAAGATCTTTAGTAGCACAGCAGGGAGCCGGTATGCTTCCTCTGGCCATTGAGGTTTGCAAATTCAAAAATATTCAGGGATTGTGTGACCTAAGTCATTTGGAAGAATTAGAAAATTAGTATTTTTTTGTACCATACTATGATGAAATAAGAATGTTAATTTGTCCATGAAATGGTTTGGGCAAAAAAATGTAATTGTTTAATTTAGTGTTTAGGTTTGCAAAAAAATGTCTCTAAAGCCTACGTAAGAGCCATATATTGTATGTTGTTAATGGTCTAATTGATGTTGTTTGCATCACCTGTGCACCTGGTTCTTTTGGTCTTTGACATAGAGCAGGTGAACCTGGGAGCAAATACTTTTGTTGACAGCAGTGAGCCATATAAACGCAATTATTTCTACTCCCCAGGTAACAATTACATTTTGGAATTGCAGTGCTAAGTGTATTTTACAGATGGAAGAAGAATAAAACCATTGCAATACAATCTCAAGCGCGTCACAGTGTGCATCTCTCAGGGTTTAGTCCCTCGTGATTGCTTACAGCCATAATAGCCTGATATAGACAGCAATTTTGACTGTTTAAAAAACAGAGTATAGTATTCACTCTGATTTATCCAGTATTCTAGAGTAAATGTCAGTGATTTGTGTTCTGAGGTCTGAAGATCTAATTGTGAAAGTCGTTCTGGATCTGGCTTGTATTAATTTATGGTGTCTTTTAAGCCCATGCTGTCTGGGCAAAGTTGTATGCATGACACAAAAATAACAACTTTTCTTATATATATACAGTATACATACTGTATATGTGTCTGAAGACACATTTAGAATGTGTGTGCAGCTAATTCATTAATTCCCTACCCTTGTGAGAGCTAGATGCATCTCCAACTCTGCTATTCTCTTGCCGATGCAGCTCCTGATGCCGTAGCCAAAGGGAATCGAGCCAAAGTTGTCGACACGATCTGTGGAATCTTTCCGTATCCAGCGATCGGGTCTGAAGTTAAAAGCGTCACCAAAGTTCTCTTCATCAAAAGATGTGGAGTAGTGACAAAGGGCCAACTGAGTCTAACAAAGTAAGAAAAAATGTCAGTTGTGTAATGAAAACAGCTGGCCTATGAATGAATAATGCAGGATATATTATATCTGGTCCCACTGTAATGTTTTTGTCTGACTTTCATGGTCATGCTTTTTCTTCAGCACATGCACACAATCGAAGACTCACATCTATTATGTCTCCATCAGTCTTACCCCTTTGGGGATGAAGTATCCGCCCACCACCAAGTCATCCTGGGTTATCCGTCCGTTGCCAGGCAGAACTGGAAAAAACCTGCTTCCAGACAGGGGTGCACAAAGACTGTTACTCAACAGAACAATATACTTGTCTTCTCACAAATTTTAAGTCTAAGATAACCAGTCAAAGCCCCACACAGAGAAAGATAATGGACAAATTATATGCTGATACTGAGAAGAAAAAGCTCAAGGAGTATAAATATACATGCAGTCTGTACCTGAGTGTCTCTTTGACCAGCCCTCTGATGAGAGGCAGACGAGGGACATCGTCTGCTGTGGCAACTGTGCCAGGTCCCAGGGTCTCCGTCACTTCCGTAAAGATTTGCTCCTGTATATGAGGGTGCCGCGCTAACAGGTAGGTGGCCCATGAAAGAGTAAAGGATGTCTGGGGGAAAAAAGGAGGTAATTGCTTTAATGTTGTTGTTGGGAGTCGCACATGCCCAGTAGCTAGGTAATGATAACATCAGCGATAACATAACATTGGTCAGTACAAGGCAGGATTAGCTGGGAGACTTCTTCTAAACGAGGGCACAGTTGTGGAATACCTGCAGGGGACATGGAAGTAGTTTTTTGTAGATTATGGTGAACTAGTGTGTGTTGTAGCAGTGTT
>NC_045733.1:15265426-15266049 GCF_008692095.1 Etheostoma spectabile
GAACGAGCTAGCATGCTAGCGCTAGCATGGGGTAAGGGTTAGCCATGGTTTAGCTACGGTTAGCCACCTCATCTTGGCTAGTTACGTAGAAAGCCGTGGAGATTGAGAACGGCTCACCCAGAGACTGAAGGCGGAGGACATTCAGAAACCTGTATCTCACTCAAAACAGCAGGGACAGTTGTTTTTTTCATAATATGGGCACTTTAAAAGAAATCTGTTGTATACATTGCTTTTTGAATGTGAACTGTAGTTTATTAGTATTGTTCATTTGCTCTTAAATTAAATCTTTGTGGAAATGTTGTCTTTTTGTTCTTGATGTTTTACAACAGGCTTGACTGCAATGTAAGCAGATATAAGAGTTTCTGTATTGTTGCGTAAGCCAGAGCTGCCAACTTTTCCAAAAACCTTTGAGTGAGATTTGGGGGGCCCAACCCATATTTACAAGGTTACAAAAGTACAAAGCAATTTCTTTGGCTCTTTCAGCACCATTGTCCTTCAGGGTTTAAATTGGGATTTGTTATGTGGGGGGATGGGGGGCTCTCCCTAGGAGGGTCCGGGGGGTGTGCCCCCCCATGACTTTTTTTTGAAAAATAAACCATTAAATGGCACTTTCTGGAGAGTTT
>NC_045733.1:15266059-15267391 GCF_008692095.1 Etheostoma spectabile
AATGGAGAAATCAAGTCTTACATGATATGTGCAAAACTGTAGGATTAAGAGCCTTTGCATTGTTGTAGTATCAACGGGTAGTAGGGCATTTAGCATTTACATTAATGTTAATCAGTCATCACATGATTACACATTGTATTACCTTCTTATGATATAAGAAGTGACCCAGACAATTTGCCAAACACAATAAGTCACATGACAGTTGCATATGACAGTAGCAACAGCTGAGAAGATTTGGGTCTGTGGTGAACTCACACAAATTTTCTTCTCCCATTCTCTCTCTTGACTACCAAACACGCACACACACAGTTCTTGGTGTAGAGACCAAGGACCCAAAGTTAGATTAATGTTGGTCTACCAGAGGGATCAACTAGGACCACTAAAATTCCAAAGAATGAGAACCACTGATTTACATAAATTCTAATCCTTTAACCTTTGTGCCACGGCTCAGTAATGTTTGGCCCTTATCCTCTGTTCCCCACTTACTTTAATTACTTTTTTGGGAAAATAAACACTATTTGTTCATTTCATGAACCCCTGGTGCTGGCACAAACATCTGGACCAGTCACAGCTGGCCTGGCAACCCAATGGCATAGGTTTTGTTTCCAGATTTTGTGACGAGAAATTTTGAGTATTAGACAGTGAATGTTTCCCATTTCTACATCAATTTGGGAAACACTGAAAATATTGAAAAATAAGTTTTGTTGTGGAAGTAAATCTCTTCAAACGTGCATGTGGCACGTTTTAATGTGAATCATACATTAATTAATTTGAATGAATCTATAAACCCCTTGACTTTATATAGCATAGATGTGTTTCATCAGATTTCTGCTCATGTTTAATATAACTCCTCCCATCACTGTTGTCCGAGATTTGGAGCGTTATATAGTCCGCTGTGCATGTTATTTCTCCGTTGATGTGGTAGTATCTCACTCAGACCGTCTGATTGATGAGGCTCAAGGCCCTCATGTTAAGGCCCAAAAAGATGCTTGAATGAATAGCTGTGGATGTGGGGAGGGGCCCATAGAAAAGACTTCAATTCCAGTGCCGTGAAGACACTCAAGTCCACTTCACCAGCTACACTCTCAGCCCTTTATTCCTTAGTACACTGTGCACTTTAGAGCAAATGTAATAAGAGACAGGCATCCTGTGTAACTTCCCAATTCACTACTATGAGCCTATGCTGGCACAGCTACAAAGTCATGGATGTGATGCCAGAAAACCAACTCTTGAAACTGAACAATGACTCAAACACACACACACCGTGTCGACCCCAGCCAGTAGCATCTCCGTAAAATTGGCGTAGATCTCCTCAGTGCTCATCTCCTTGGT
>NC_045733.1:15267401-15279062 GCF_008692095.1 Etheostoma spectabile
TGTGTGAGCAGTCCCCCCTTCACCTCCTCTCCCCGCTCCAGCTGGGCCTTAATCTCTGTGAGCCTCTTATCAACGTGAATACTGCCTGGGATCAGACAGAGAAGGTGGGATGAATAGAAAGGTGGAAAGGGTAAAGGAGGTTAGTGAAGGAAGTGGAAAAAGGAATAGGTTGTGTAACAGAGGGACCCCATACTCACACAATCCTACAGCACATCTTAGACATTTATATGCAATCAATGTTCCTCTGTATTGACATCAGACTATTCAGAATTTTTTTTTTTTCAAATGCTTAATCAGAACTTAGCTGTACTGTTTTCTATTTTTTAAAAACCCGCAGAGAAAGCATTATCAAATATGTTTACACATCAGAACCTATATATATATATATAACTAGAGAATGCAATTTATGAAGAAAAATAAAGCATTGAATATTTTCAAAGAGTTTATATGGGATTTAAAAGTTGGAGAAAACTCTTACTGGATGAAAGATGTGTAACATTTTAAGGTTTAAATGGAGTTGAAACACAGTTGAAAATGCAAGAAAACGTAGCTGAAGCAGTATGAATAGTTGAGAATGTGGGAAAAGGATGAAGGATAGTGTAAGCAATGAAAGAAGTTCCGATGTGAGTTCAGAGCAAGGACTTAAATAAGATCAAGTGTTAGTCAAGGTTTTTTTATTTGTCTTGTTGGGCTAAGGTCCAAGCCCTGACAAGAGTTAAAGTGAAAGCACTTTATTTTGGAAAAACTAGGTTCATCCATAGTTTCCTGTGTCAATGACATTGACATGACACAATAACAATAGTCCCTTGATGAGATGCCTTTACTTTCTGGGACTTTTATGCTTAAAACCAGATCCATCTCTAGAATCCTATTAACAAAAACTGACCACCGGGGCTTTTATTTAGAAAAGCCAGACTTAACTGAATTTCCTGTTATGATGCTATTATTTTAAAAATCGGAAATTACACTGTGTGTGTATGTGTATGTGTGTGTTTGTGCGTTAGGCGTGTGTGCGTGTTTGTGACAAAACTAGTACTGTCTACTTGTGTCTAAAAATGGTTGTTCTGTTCTCAGTTAACATTAGTTTCTATTGTTTGCCAAATCTGTAAGACTGTTTGCTTCCATAGTAACATGCCTGCAAACGACACACATCTTCCTTCATTTGGACATGAATGTCCGGATTGTGAAAATTGTACGATAGAGAGCAATACATGTATTTCTTTCAGAAGTTGTAAAGCTTATCTCTAGCCTGGTTGACACAAGACCCTTCTCAGTTGTAAGGAACTGTTTGGTATTTATGGAATGGACCACCGGAGGAAAATAGAGGAGGGTCATGTCTTTTTATTCTTTGTTGATGGGAGGGTCATCCAACTTGTTTTAGTCTAGGGTGGAGGGTCATTTAACTTTTGTATTCATGAAAACAGCAAAATTCACAAATTCAAACAGCTTGTTTGGTGAATACTTTTCCATGTAGCTCCATGTCGGCCCCCCATAGCAGGTGTCCCTCCCTGTTTAGTCAGCCAGACATTTTGAGCTGTGGCTTTGTAGAGACCATGCTATTTCCCAAACTGAATAAATCCCACCCATACATAAAAACACAAAGCTGCTTTTCTAGTTCCATCGTTTTGTAACTAAGACATCTGCTGAAAAAATAATTGTATTCATTAGCAGGATTGTATTACTATTTCGTTTAAAAACATCGAAAACACCAACGTATGAAAACATAGACGACCAGATGGAGCATTTATTTTGAAAAGCCAAAGCTCACGGACAGCAAGCAGCCAAGATGGCAAGAGACGGGATCTCCAGGGTGCAGCCATACCCAACTCAAATATCCATCCTTTTGGTTTTTAAAAGAATTGTAGTTACTCCAGGCAGGTAGTTCACTGGAACATAAAAGCATACTAAAAAGTTTTTATGTGCACTCTGTGGTAAAGAATTACATCACTTACTGAATTTGAAGAGGCCATCCCAGGAGAAACAGAACTCCTCCCATGGTTTGGGGATGACCGGTCGGAGCCACTTGGGGATCGCCCCGGCATACATGGTTGTCTTGAAGGAGCTGAACATGAGGTGCAGGGCACCGATGTAGTCTTGGGTTTCCTGGGGAATCTCATTTTCCAAACAGCCAAGTCGGGACTCATACAAAATGACCGCCACACCTGGAGACAAGGCAAAGTCAAGGAAGAGGTAGACAGCAGTTCAATTATCCAGTTGGAAAGCAGAAATTATTCCTTTCCATCACTTGCTCCTAAATGTAAGTATAACTGGAATGTAACAGGTCAATCACAATGTGGTCAATCTAATTTTGAGAAGATATAATGACATGGTTTGCTGTTTTCTTCTCTGCTATCGCCTCATCTTGCGTACCTGATGGCATTGAATTGTGACTCTGTCTTTACAAACCTTCCATGGCATATTTGAAGAAGAGGTCATTCACATTGAGAACAGTTGCTCCGTCAGACTCCTGGGTGCGCAGAATAGAAACTCTCTTGATGAGGTCATCTACCACTTGGTTCACATCATCAGAGAAGACTGCTACATCACGGGGACGCATGACAAGCTGCCTGAGCACGCTCCGCATCTTTAGCCAATCTTCTCCCTCACTGGAAAACAGGACATAAGAAACAAGGTACATTTTTATGAAAGATATTCAAATACTTATAGGGAAAATGGGTACACTTTACCTGAAGGTATACACATAAGAGTGACATAACACATTCATGAATGTGTCATAAACATTATAAAGAAGTCATAAATGTTTATGACATAACGCTTCCGGGTTCCTGTGTCATGACTGTGGCATAACAGTGTCATGTCACCCTAATGTAGATTTCTTCAAGTTAAGTGTTACCGAGAAAATTGCCTTATTATTATCCTGTAAGTCCTGCATTGCCAGACCTATCTCCACAGCGCTGAGGAGGAAGGGTTGGGCTAGTCCCCACAACTTTACTGGATAGGAGAAAACTGTGCTCTGGTTTATTGGCATCTCTTTAAACCAATCACAATCACCTTTGGTGGCTTCTCTTCATCTTAGTGTCTGACACAGGTATGGGGCTTCTGCAAAATAGCCTCAGGAAGGAACTTGTTTTGGGGGAATGTGTACGTTGGGAGGCCACGTCTGGAATTGAAAGGGCTGTCAAGTGTGTGATGAGAATCTTACTCAAAAAAAGTAAATATAATCAGATTTTTGGTTCTAGCTTGTAGGATGTTTCCTTAATTGAATGGAGTTCAGAATTCCAACACAAAGAAAGCGACAGCTGAGGGACATCTGGCCGAAAATGAGAGACATCAGGCAATGGATCAATCCCATTGTCGATATAAAGTCTATATCTACATAGTCTATATTATAGACTGTTATCCTGTCGACCCACAAAGTCATTCATTTCAGGAAGTCTATGTCCAGACTCAGATTATCAAAGTTTGAAGGGAAACTCACGCTGAGATGAGGCCAGTGGAAAATAAGCTAAGCTTAAAAATGTAGCCCAGACACTAAGTTTTTTTGCTGTCCCTATCAACACATTTAGAAACTACGGTGATTATCCTGTCAATCCCCAAAGTCATTCAGTTTATAGGGATCTTTCTAGAGACAAAATCTCAAAGTTTGAAGGGAGACTCACGCTGAGATGAGGCCAGTGGAACGGCCTCTCATGTCTCTGTACTCCTTCCAGGACTCCATGTTGGCTCTCTGAGGGGCCACACCCTCGGCCCTCAGCACCTCAGCCACCAGGTCACGGTCTGCCACTGAGACCACCAGCTGGGGCCCAAAACGGGATTTGAATATTTTGCCATACTTCTTCCTGTGCGCCATCTATTAAGCAGTAGTGACACAAATAAATTAGTAGTCACGTGTATTTCTCTTGAAAACAATTAAGATAAAAGTAGAACTACACAGACTGACATTTTCTTTTCTTTATCAAATCAAAATGTAATGCATTGTAGTTGTCAAAAGTCCCTGAGCAGAGGCCACATGACCACACTTGAGGCAGGGAGGATAAAGTGGGTTTGGAAAGGAATCGCCCGCTCAGGTGTAATTGGCTTAAGAGGCTGTGGCTGCATCTCATACCCTCACACAAACAGTGCAGGGTAATAATCTCTCTGTTTAACAAAACTACCTTATTTCTTAATTTACTATACTTTACAATGTAGCCTTTAACCAATAAAAAAGGATATACTTGGATTACAATAAAATTAATAATTTACCATACATCAAAACATGGTATTTTAACAACAATTTACATTTATGTTATTTAGCTGATACTTTTATCCAACACGTCAAATAAATTGTATGACCCTTTTTATATGGCATTTTAATGTTCCACATTAAACCATGATAAGGTATTGACTTATCCTCACTATATTATAAATGAAATGTACATTTAGTTTTTTTATGCTGCGTACAAAGTTATGAAATATGAGTTAGTAAATGTAAAAACAAATTATACATTTTTCAACAAAGAGGGCTTAGAGTGTGATTTTGTGCTTTTCCACATCATTCTTCTATTAATTATTTCTTAGCCTATAAATACTGACTAATCTTAATAAGACACTGTTCCCACTTTAGTTCCAGTAGGTGCAAAGGAGCATTGTTACTGGTTAATAAGTGCATAATAAAGAGTTAATAAGCCTTCATAAGAAAATAACATAAACCTCCTATGATCTGATTAATATTATTAAACAGCTTATTAACATTGATGTCTATAAACTGTTAACAAGTTTCTAATAATTGCTCAAAAATATTTTACAAGCCGATAATACAAGCGGTTTATACTATTTTTAAAACTCATTAAGTCTTATTAATGTTAATAAACATTTTATTGATTTGCATGAGATGTCTATAAACATTAAGAATTTTCTTATAAGTTATGCTGCTTATTACAAGCACCTTAAAATAAAGTGTTACAGACAACTCTGAAATGACACTAACTTTGAAAAGTGGTGTTTTTTATCAGTTATATATTGTAACAAAAACAGTTTTTTTAGTAGCCAATGATATAAATTGATTGTAAAACAATAAGAAAAACATGCTTATCACAGGACTAGAGTAAAATGTGTGTTTTATGAAAGCTGTGTGCTCAGTGATGTGATAGACTCAAGTAACAGCAGACGTAGAACTGAAATGTGTAGAAAAGAAATACAACACATAAATAATACAAAAAGGTACAAAGTACACATCCACCTGCATTTGCAGAAAGTTAAGGTTAAAGTACAAAGTACATCTCCACTACATTTGCAATATATAATCACTAAGACAGGCTATATGAAATCACTAAGACAGGCTATATGAAATTACCAGAATGTGTAGAAAAGAAATATCATGTTTAGCATAAATGATTTTGAGTTGTTAATAAAACAAACTGAAAGAAGAAATCTGGGAAAGATACATTGCTGTTTCTTGATTGTTTTTGTTTCACCTGCTTAAGACAGGTCATATATCTGCCATCGAGGTAACAATTCCTGGGAACCGTAACACATTGGTGGCAAATTTGGATTAAGTATCAAGAAAGGTATAGCCTACACAGACACCATACCTGAATTTCATGAATTCTGCTGAACCCGTCTCTCCAGAAGAACTCAATTAAGTTGGATAGGGCACTGGGTCCTGGCATCTCCTTTAGGGACTTGATTCTGGTTTTCTTGCCGACATCCACCGGTGTAATCAATCTTTCAGGCATGGCCTTTTCTCCATCCGCAGAAATCCCAACTTCATTTCTTGCTGTTGACTTGTGCAAAGCGCGTAAAACGACGAACATGTGCTTATTTAGCCGATAGCCTTGCATATTCTTCCAGCATGCTGTACCAAAATTATTCAGGATTGCCATTATATTTATACTTTTCTGTGTTTCCGTGCTCGCAAACAATCTATTTGATCAAGTCAAAGTCTAAAACCAGCAGATTTCTGCAAATGCAATGATCCTGTCACGTGTCTGTAAATAACCAGCTATATAGGCTACTCTATGGTGCACACCAGGCCAGAACTGGTGCAAAGACTGTTGACAAGCCAAAAACGGTTGTATCAAGGTAAGCTTTTTCTGAAGTTGAACTGAGGGCCAAAGGTGGAGGAATGGACCCAAGTCAACTATCCTGCTAAAAATCAACACACTCACACACAGGACAGGGTGAGTCAAATGTTGCAGCTGACATGTAATAAAGTTACTTCTGCTATTAATAGGTAGAAGCCAAGGTTAAAGTACAAAGTACACATCCACCTGCTACGTTTGCAGAAAGTTAAGATAAAAGTTCAAAGTACACCTCTGCTACATTTGCAATGTATGACACTGAGACAAGCTACTGTATATGAATTTACCAGAATTGACATTACCCGTAGCAGGGCATCCAATTACTTTTATAGTTGATTCTGTAGCTACATCATCTGTGATGCAGAAAAATGCACTGCCCAAACCACCTAAAACTACTGGAAGAACCAAAATATAAGATCAGGGGGTATTCCTATTGTCGAACCATAAACTCCTCCCCTCTCTTGTGTAGTAGATGATCTGCGAGTTTGTTATTGTGTTAAAATCACACCCACATGGCTAGAGAGTGCCACAGTTATCACTCACTCCACTAATGGTTCTATACAGCCCAGATTCAGTGCTGTGTGTTGAGTGGTCTCTGGTTCCAGCTGGTGTTGCCTCACTAACATCACACATCACAGAGGTTGCACACACAGTATTATAACAGAATGTTTTATGCTCCATACAAACTGCACTGCAGTATATGTCAGATGGCACAGAAAAGATTTGAGTAAGTATGGGGTTAACAAGTAACAGGTTGAGAAACGATTGCTGCTGTTTCTCTGTATCTCTCTCCCAAGCACAGTCACAACTTTCAGATGGCACTTCACCACGTGTTGCTGGCAAAACCTGCCAGCTGAAAATGGAAATATTTCGGTACGTTGTAAAATTACAGATCGGAGAATTTGTGAAAACACACCTGAATTTTACAACTGCAGTGTGTTAGATTTGGGATAAATGGACTACAAAGGGACCTCGGCACACACATGCAGGCACACACTCTCAGAAACACGTCCACACACACACACACAAACACACACACGCACAAAATCCACTTCAACACCCACTGATAAGATTCAAAACACACACAACTCTCCACAGTAGACTCTCTAGTACATGTTGCAAGTCCATGAAGGCAGCTAGTGTAATAACTTAAAATTCCAGGAACTGCTGGACAGCAAAATGCTTTAGTTTGTGTGCAAGATTTTCATGATGCAGCACAGGCACTTTCCAGTTATGTCTAGTAGATAGTTTAAAGACGTTATTTATTTTTATTGTCTCCATAATAGATCATTCTCTTCCCAATGGTGGGACGTTGAGGTCAGTTGTTAATTACCTGCTGGTAATTACAGATGCGTTTTAAGCATGCTGACATTGTTCGTGCGGCTTTGGAGATCTGCCTTGCAACTAATGTACTGCAAAGATTACTGCTATCTCCAGAAAATTACACAACTCTGTCTAAATACTGAATCAGCAATTTAAGCTCCTCAGCTTAACCTCTAATTTGGTTCTCAGTCATGAAGCAATTGTAGGTACCACGTTTTTGCAGGGGCGTATCTAGAAAAATATTCATTGGTAGCCAGAGGGTGGCAGTATATTTTGAGGGGTGGGACCCCGTGGCAGAAGTATACACTGTATGTTGATTTGATCGCAGTCATATCAATCAATATTTACTTGGAAAGCCCCCAAATTAAGACATTTTAGCTCAAACCTTTAGGCTACATTATTTTGCCTCATGACAAAAGCCTTAAATAGAACCACACTAAATAATATCTGAATTCTCCTCTTACAACAAAAGACTGTTTTTACCATGTTAAATCAGCAGGGGTATCAAATCCATCCAACCACTGCTGCAATAAGTAGGTATTTGTCTGAGTTAATGAGTTATTTATGTCAGCTGTCAATCATTAGTCCAACTTGCAACAGTCAGTTTATTTATAGATTTTATTAACTTACATCCAGTATACATTTATTACAACAATTGAAAAGGTTTTTAGGGGTCAGTATCCCCACCAAAAAATGCATTTGCATAACAGTTCATCATTTTATTTATTTTAGGCTTGTGGGCGGAGCATGACGTTGGCATTCCTACAAGAGCTAAATTCATGGATTACCAGGTTGTTCAACATAACACCTCACAAACTTAATTAGATCCAAAGCTTCAGTGTGTTTTAATTTAATATTGAGTATAGTATCTCTGTCATAATAGACCGCAAAACATTTTTATGATCCTAAGAGTTGAAAAACTACTCATTAAAAACATCCTTGTATGGGTCCAAAAAATTAGCAAACTCCATCAGAGTGGTAAGATATTACATGTGCTTCTTTTTTCTGTCTGGTAGTCTCCTCATCTGATGTAGACTAATTTGTGTCAATATCAATATTAATCAATATTTTAATCATATTAGGTATTAGCCAATAAAAGAACAGCCTCCTCTCTCAAAAAAGCAGTACTTGACAGATTTAGTGCCTGAACAACCTGCATTATGTTACAATTTCTCTAATCTATATATATATGTATAATGTGAGGTCATATGTGGCGTTGTCGTGTTGTCGTGTGTGTGTGTGTGTGTGTGTTGTGTGGTGTGTGTGTGGTGTGGTGTGTGTGTGTTTTTGTGTGTGTATGTGTTGTAGCGGAATGGCAAGGCTTTTTTTTTTTTTACTACTTAGCCAGTCAGACCCCACAACGAATACAGGATCATTTGAGGGCGGGAGGACACCATAGACTGTATAAAACATATGGCACATACTCGCTAGCTGTCCAACAGTTTTATCATTATTATACAATGAATTAAACAGTGCATACATTAATTTAACAATTAGCAAATATCATTGAGTTTTTCATATTGCATGCTTGCACTTGCCTTGTAATTTCCCTTTGTGGGACTTCTTCAAAAAAAAACTGTAATGAATTAGTTTAAAGTGAATTGAATTCAGCAGACAGCAGAATCTGCAGATATGTTCTTGCTTTTTTGTGGACTTCATCATTAAACATCACAGACTTGTTTTGGAGCTGTCCTCATGCTGTTGTTTTTTTGGAAAGGTTTTTGACCAGTATAATTTATCTGTTATAACACGTCTCTTCAGTTGTAATTACTGTACAACGATTACAAGAGTTTTTTATGCTGTCTGCATTTCAGAACAAAAACAGTTCTATATGATGAATCAGTTTTCAAAAGTTCACATTTACAAAAGTAAATTCTGTTTTTTTTTCTGAATGAAATGCAGCAATGCATACAAACTATTCATCACTGAGAGTGCAAGGAAACTATTTTTTTTTAAGATTATTATTTTTCTGCTGCACAATCGTATTTTTGAGGGGCTAGGGATACTCGGAAATACACAAAAACTAGACCTAGGCAAGAATTTGTTCTGCAGTGATTGGACCACCACTTAACTTAACTTTACATAGTCCGATCTGCCTTAAATTTAACATGTTGGATAAAAGTGCTCCTTACTAACGAACAGGAAAAGGTGAGACACATTTCTTGCCTGAGTAAAACCTCGGTCTCAGCTTGGTATCTACAATCTAGCAGTAAAAGGTAGTGTATTTAAAAAAACTAAATAAAAAAAACTAAGAAAGAATCAGCATTTTAAAAACAAAGTAGAGTAGACCTTATGGAGAGGAGTCTGAGTCTAGTTTTCCCTGCAGAAGGACACCAACGCCAGAGTGGATGGGGGCAGCCAGGCAGAGCAGGCGTGGGTTTTGGCCTGACATCAGTAGTAAGCGGAGAAACGCCAATGTGGAACTTTTGAATGAGCTGCACAAGGGCAAAAAGAACAACCATACACAAATCAGATTTTATGAGATCATTGTCTATGAATGCATTTATCAGTGTGTTTATCTAGAAGTCCGAAGATCCTAGTAGCACACAGCAGGGAGCTGGTATGCTTCCTTGGCCATTGAGGTTGGCAGATTCAAAAATATTCAGGGATTGTGTGACCTAATTCATTTGGAAGAATTTGGAAATATAATTTCTTTCTTTTTAAAGGTTTCGACCATACCCTTAAATTGATTTTTTTAAATTTATTGTTTAAGTTTGTAAACATTGTCTCTGAAGCCTGATAGACGGCAATATTGACTATTTAATGTAAATGTACAGTATTTACTTTGAGTGATCCAGTATTATATTGTAAATGTCAGCAAGAAGGTATGAAGATCTGATTGGGAAAGTTGTTCTGGATATGGCTTATATGAATTTATGGTGTCTTTTAAGCCCATTCTGTCCTGGCAAAGTTGTATGCATGACACAATTATAAAAACTTTATTAATTTACATAAGTAGATATATTGTGTACAGCTAATTCATTAATTCCCTACCTCTGTGAGAGTAGATGCATCCCAACTGGCTATTCTCTGCCGTGCAGCTCCTGATGCCGTAGCCAAGGGAATCGAGCCAAAGTTGTCGACACGATCTGGGAATCTTTCCGTATCCAGCGATGGGTCTGAAGTCGAAGCATCAGGAAAGTTCTCTCTCCACAAGATTTGAGTAGTGACAAAAGGGCCAACTGAATCTAAGTAAGAAAAACAAAAAAATGTAATGAAAGCAGCTTGTGTATGAGAACGCTGGATATATTAAACTGGTCCCACTGTAATGTTTTGTCTGACCTTTCATGGTCATGCCTTTTCTAACACATGACACACAGACGAGCACTCACATCATTATGTCTCTATCAGTCTTACCCCTTTGGGATAGAAGTATCCGCCCCACCATCAAGTCACTTGGGTAGATCGTCCGTTGCCTGGGAGAACTGGAAAAAAACCTGCTCCCAGACAGGGGTGCACAAAGACTGTTACTCAACAGTAAAATGTACTCATTTTCTTACAAAGTGTAAGTCTAACTGGATAAGTGAAGGCACCCCACAGAGAAAGATAATGGACAAAGATACTCATGTAAAAAAAGTCATGCCCTACCTTTTAAAGGTTATTAAACTATTGCTTGCAGTGGTTTAAGACATTGCAAGTGAGAGCGAACAAAAAGAAACAGGAGACATTAACAGCTAGTTAAGAAAAAGCTCAGGGAGTATAAATATACATGCAGTCTGTACCTGAGTGTCTCTTTGACCAGCCCTCTGATGAGAGGCAGACGAGGGACATCGTCTGCTGTGGCAACTGTGCCAGGTCCCAGGGTCCTTGTCACTTCCGCAAAGATTTGCTCCTGTATATGAGGGTGCCGCGCTAACAAGTAGGTGGCCCATGAAAGAGTAAAGGATGTCTGGGGGAATTGAAAAGGTAGTGTATTAGTATCGTTCATTTGCTCTTAAAAAAAGCCTTTGTGGAGATGTTGCATTTCTTTCTTTATGTTTTAACAGGTTTGACTGCAATGTATGCAAATATAAGAGTTTCCATGACGTTGCGTAATTGGTGGGAAACAATGAGGGGCTTCAATTCCACGTGCTGAGGTGAGTGAGAACAAGTTTGACTGTGGGATACAGTCGATTACTCACCCGATTCACTCCTCTGAGCTGACAATGGCACAGTTACACAGCAACAGCACGGATGTAGCGCCAGAAACCTATCCCTTGAACACTGACTCAAACACACTCATGGACGCCAACACACACATACAGTGGGGCTCAAAAGTTTGGGAACCCCAGGTAAAAATGTGTATTTATTTGCATAAAGAAGCCAAGAAAATATGGAA
>NC_045733.1:15279072-15279249 GCF_008692095.1 Etheostoma spectabile
AAGGCATCAAATGACAGATTAGACATTAGACATTCATATGATATGTCACAAAAAGTTAGATTTTATTTACATCATTTACACTTACACAGGGCACCCTGCAGAGTCTCTAGCATACACCTCCCCCTTTGGAAAGCTAAAACCTGACAGTGTCATGGATTGTTCTCAGTCATCGTCTGG
>NC_045733.1:15279274-15291220 GCF_008692095.1 Etheostoma spectabile
AAAGGAAAAGATGAGGTTCAATCTTAAGGTTGTAAAATGCACCAACTTCCTTCGACTTGCCCCAACACAGCACCATGGGCTTCTTCTAAGCAGTTGTCTAGAAAACTGAACTGTTGTTAGTACACCATTCCACAAAAATCAGCGTTTGAAGTTTACAAATGAACATATAGAGCAGCCTGATGATTGTGGAAACAAGTCTGTGGACCAATGAGGTGTCAAAGAGACTTTGCCGCAATGAGGAAAGGTACGTTTGGAGAAGAAATGGAACAGAATTTAATGAAACAGAACCTCGTCCAACTGTTAAATATGGGGGGGGGGGATCATCCATGCTTTGGGGTTGTATTGCAGAGTGGCACAGGGAACATTTCACGAGTATGGATTCAATAAAATGTCCGAAACTTTGACAGCTAAATTGATGGCATCTGTGAAAAAGCTAAGGTAAAAGACAGGATGCTGTCTACAAATGGGATTAATGATCCTAACACACAACTCAAACGACATGGGATTCCATCAAGAGGGGTAAAACTGAAGTTTTGCTATGGCCTTCCCAATCTCGTGACATCAATAAATTGAAAATCTTTGGTGACCTTAAAAGAGCAGTTAGGCGTGACATGACAGCCCCAGAACTCAAAAGAAACTGGAAGCGTTTAGAAGGAAGAAGTGGGCGAAGTACCTCAAACAAGAATCAAAAGCCTCTTGCGCTGCACAAGAAGCTTTCCAGCTGTGCATACTTGGCCAGAAGGAGGCAAGTACAGGTATTAACTCGCAGGGTGCCCAAAATTTTGCAGACAACATTTTTTGGTTGTTATTTTAACAGGTAAATGATGGAAATTAAAATTAAACGTTTTGGAATATAATAGAAATGTCTAATCTGTCATTTGATCTTTGAAATTTTCCCATCTTTTCATGGCTTCTTCATGCACAAAAATTTACTGGGGGGCCCAAACTTCGCCCCCAATAGTATGGACTCCGAACCTCTTACTTCCGCTGAAGCTACACACTGCACCTTCGAAACGCGAAAACAACTATGTGCCACATCTGCCTTTAAAACATCAGACACACACACCGTGTCGACCCCTCAGTAGCATCTCTAATTTGCGTGATCCCTCAGTGCTCATATCCTTGGTAATGGAGCATGTCGTGTGAGCAGTAGCCCCATGTCACACTCCTCTCCCCGTCTCAGCTGGGCCTTAATTTCGGTGAGCCTTGATCCAACATGAATATCCATGGATCAGAAGGAAAGGTGGGATAATGGAAGGTGGGAAGGGTAAAAGAGGTTGTGAAGGAAATGGAAAAAGGAATAGGTTAGTTAACAGACGGGACCCCATACTGAAAAACAGCCTAAATAGGTATTCTGTTGGCTCGAAAGAAGCTTGGTAAATATGAAAAAATTAATCAACTTATGAATTTGACGAGGACGTCCCAGGAGAGACAGAACTCCTCCATGGTTTGGGAATGACGTCGGAGCCACTGGGGATCGCCCCGGCATACATTGGTTGGTCTTGAAGGAGGAGAACATGAGGTGAGGCACGATGTAGTCTTGGGTGTCCTGGGGAATGCTCATTTCCAAACAGCCAAGTCGGGATATACAAAATGACCGCCACACTGGACAAGACATAGTCAAAGGAAGAGGTAGACAGCGTGTTAAATGTCCAGTGGCAAGCTGGCAAGGTTCCTTTCCATCACTTATACCTTAAGAACAAACTGAAATGTAAAGGTAAATGGTAATGTTGGTAATCTAAGTTTAGCGGATTGAAGGAGATGGTTTGCGTATGTGTCTTTTTTCTCTCTGCTATGACTCATCCTGGCATTCCGCTGTGCCTGTTGATGGCCTCCAATGAGCCTCTTACCTATCACCTGCAATATCCTTTTCAATTCCTCCATGACCAACATTCAGTTCATTCACAAACAATTGTCTTTAAAACCTGCCATGGCATTTTGAAGAAGAGGTCATTCAAGTGAGAACAGTGCTCCGTCAGACTCAGGGTGCGCAGAGAATAGAAACTCTCTTGATGAGGTCTCCTAAACTTGGTTCACTATCAGGGAAGACTGCTACAATCACTGGGACGCATGACAAGCTGCCTGAGCCGCTCCGCACTTTAGCCAATCTCTCCCTCACTGGCAAAAACCGGACATAAGAAACAAGGTACATTTTGCAAGGATTTTAGACTTATTGAGGAAATAGCCTTATGACGAAGCTGGTAAAAATGAAGTTTGATACAATATGAGTTCATAGCAGAAAAGCAGAAACGAAACGAAGAAAGAGATGGCATGCATACAAAAAATGAGCTAGCTAAAAAAAATGTTTTTGCTGTCCCATCAACACATTATGAAACTACGGGGATGCCTGTCGATCCCCACAACGTCATTAAGTGCATAGGGATCTTTCTAGAGCTCAAAATTCAAACGTAATAGGGGACTGCACGCTGAGATGGACGGCCAGTGGAAACGGCCTCTCATGTCTATGTACCTCCTTACCAGTAGCCATGTACCTCTCTGAGGGGCCACACCCTCGGCCCTCAGCACCTCAGCCACCAGGTCACGGTCTCGCCACTGAGACCACCGAGGGGCCCAAAAGGGATTTGAATCATTTTTGCCATATCTTTCTGTGCTCCATCTATAAAAGCAGTAGTGACACAAACAGAGGTCCCATTTTGTTCTTCTTCTTCTGTAAGGGTTGTTTAGTCATGATGTAATTTCCACCCAAATATATCTCTACAATATATCCAAGCGCTTACAAGTTGGCTTCTGATGTTGGTAAGGAAAGAACACTCAGTGTGTTTATGTAACTCACTTAAAGGACAAAACCACCCTGGACTGCTGACCAGCAGCGGCCAAATATAGTGCGCTTTACGCAGGGATATAAAGAGAGGATATATGAACCACAATTCCATGAAATTTCATGAACTCGGTGCTAAACCCGTCCTCTCCAAAGAAAAACTCAATGAAGTTGGATAGGGCACTAGGTCCAGGCATTCATTCAGGTGTACTTGATTCTGGTTTGATTGCAAAAGCAGCCAGTGTGAATCAACTGCAGGTACAGCCCATCTTAGCAAGCAAGAGAGGTCCCCAAATTCATGCATGGCTGCTGACTGTGCACGTGCGTAAAACAAAAAAACAGCTGCTATTTAAGCCGGTTGATGTGCCAAATTCTGCCGCAGCGTCGTAAAATGATTCAGGATTGCATTATTGTGATACTTTGGTTCCGTGCGCAAAAAAACTATGATATGATTGCCGAAGTCTAAACCCGCCAGGTTCACATCTGCAAATCAAAGTCCTGGAGTACGCAGTCTCAAGGTGGCTATGTGTAGTGTTATGGTTGTATTGTGGAAACGCCTTTAAGGAGAATGAACAACTCAGAAGTGGAAAGAGGATCGGATGTACGCTTCTAAAGAAGGTTGGATAGCTCGGTAGTGGGGCGTTGGGGTTCTTTTTATTGGAGAGGAGTTCCAAACAAGAAGTCGCACAAATCTTCGCGTGTGTTACAGGACCACTCTGGGCGCAACAAACAACCACAAACACACACACACACACACACACAACCACACACACACAATATTGGCTTAGTGTGAGCCTTAAGGTCACAACGAAGCCATTGAATTTCCCAAGTGGATACTTACAAAAGAAAATCATCCCAACAGTTTGCTCAGTAACACACTCGGAACTCTAACTGCTCAAAATCCCTCTCTGCACACAGACACCCACATCAAACATGGGTCAACACAGGCCAGAGCATTCTCGTAAAAATTGGGTAGATTTCATTGTCATCCCTTGGTAATGAGACATGTGTGTGGAGCCCCCGTCACCATTCCCTACTACCCCCTCGCTGGGCACTTAATCTCGGTGAGCCTCATTACAACGGAATATGCCTGGCGATCAGAAGAGAAGGTGGGGTGAATGGCGAAAGATGGGAAAAAAGGGAAAGTAGGAAGGAAAGTGGAAAAAAGGAACAGGTTATGAACAGAGGGACCCCTACTCACACATCCATGGACACGCTTAGAGAGTATATCCATTTAACATTCCTCTCTATTGTGTCAGGCTATGCACAAACATGGTTGGAAATGCTATCCAGGCCTAAGCCTGTCTGTTTTGTATTTTCAAAAAAGTCTCACTAAGACCCTATATCTAAAGTGTGCCACTAAAAAACTATCAGAATGGTTATTGGAGAATGGTAGTCCAATTCTATGCGCCAATTATCGAATTGTTGCTTTTAAAGTAAACAACTTCAATAAATCCTCTAGGTCATTCAGAGCAAGGAATCTTTTTTAATTTTTATCGTCTGGGAAAAACTGTTGACATAATGTATTCTTAGGGCACCTAAATGTACTAAATGGACTAGAAGACTTTTTCAATGTACTCTAGTAAAAGAAGGCAGATATTGTAGTCAATGGCAACATACATGTATAATAAACACAAGTATTTACTATTTAGTTGTTAGTTCCTTCATTCCCTAGTCCCTCTGAAGATAACTGAGATGTAAACAGTGTAATCAAACATTGTAAATCGAATTTTGAGGGCCTGATTAAGACGGGCGCTATTTTTCTATTTTGCTCTTGCTCTCACATCCTCTGAGTTACATGATGTCCTCCTGAGGCCTCATAGTGATCATGAAACTATACAGTTTTCCAATTCACACAAAACATGTACTATAAAAAAATACTAAAAAGTTTGTGATTTTATCCCATTGGAAGGAGATCAGATACATACTGGTAAGGAGTGGAATGCATTGCCATAACAATATTTTCTAGAGGACAGATTATAATGGAGAGAAAACATTTAGTGGTCTTAGCAATGCAAACTACGTGAACTTGGAGTGGAACAGCTGACCACGGTCCCTGTGCTTTTTAGCTCATCGGAAACGTAGGTATAATAAGATATTTTATACTGTTTATTGGGACCCCAGATGCCAGAGTGAGTGGGCTGGATCCAATGCTGGATCGCGCGCTCTGAATAGATGGGGGGCGGTGCGGTAGGCAGCACCAGGAGGTGAACAGGCATCTCTCCGCTACCAAGCACACATCTGTACTTTGGTCTGTACTGGAACTGCAACCCCCAGTAACCCTCCCGTTCCAAACCAACACCTACAGACAAGGCAACGAGCCACCCTACACAGGCTTTGCCATTTGTGGGGAAACAACAAAAAAAATAAGATTTTTTCGTGCAACAAAACAAAACAGTACATTAAAGGCATATAGAACACGGTTAAAGGGAATCACAGGTGAGAAGGCGAAGAGTAATTAGGATCTGAGAAGCCAATCGTTTTTTTAAACCTCAGCTGTGTTGATGTTTTTTTCTGCTTGTCTTATATCGTCACAGTCAGTCTTTTCGTAGGTGGTTAGTAACATGCATTTATCAAAAAATTAGATATTAACCTATTATTTTGCACCGCAAGCATTGGACATGGTTTCAAATCTCCTCCAGTTGCATTTGTTGGGGTCTGATGCCATAGTCATCAACAAGACCGATACAAGTAAACCCACAAACCTTACTGCTTCTCTTCTCAAAATAAAAGCTCAAATAACCAAAAAGTTTCTGCCTTCAGTCTTTGGAGCATAAATAGTGAGCTAACTTTATTTACTATGTCATATTAATGCTGGTAGTAACAGTTATTATAGTTACTTTGTTAGTTGCTCATTTATTGTACATGGTTCCATTTTGCCATACTTGCAGGACATCTGTACTACACCATGTATAGACTAATTGTATAATACCTATTCATTTTAGGAGGACTTACAATAATTTCCGCCTCCACAGATGTAAACTAGTTATCTCTTACACATAAAAAACAAAGAGCTATCATTTTTTTAGACTTCTCAGACAATAAAGAAATAGAAATTCCAATAAATTTCTTTCACAAAAATATATTAGCAAAGTCTTAAAGACAACACATTTTAGAAAAACATGTATTGGAAATTAACATCAGGAACAGATTAAATGTCCACGGATTATGTGGTGTGGAATTAGTTAGTGTTTAATGTTGTAAAAAAATGTAGCGCACTTACAAAAATTCCATATACATCACGGTTTCCTCATCAGAAACAGTTGTCCAGTGAAGCCCACACAACAGCAAATAAGACACGTTATCACGTAAGGCTAACAAGCACATCCGTCCTACTTTGGACTCTCTATAACAGATAAGTTACTGCAAACAGCAGTACAAAGCCCTCAAGCGTGTGGGATAAAGCTTGACTTTAAAAACAACACCTAATTTTGCGGAACGAGCCCATGGCTAGCTGCACACGCAACACAACAAAGAAATGAACAAAAAAGAGCAGTTAGGCAAGGCATGTCATCTGGAAAGTCATCCATGTAGGGGTATGAGGGAGCTGGAGATGAGACGTTCAACATGTATCACACAGAGCTGTCGAGCCCTGACTGGCGTCATTCACTGTTACAGTATATCACTCTTTGCTCAATCAGAATTTTTTTTTTTTTCAGTTTCAGTGGTATCAGTCATTGCTCTTACTCCAGACCAAGATGGACTCTCGATCTCAGTGGCATTAGTTCACCCCAAATTTGTCTGTTACCTTGTTGCAACTGAGTAAGTCTTTTCGGTGCATCACTTTCTGCAAGCGCTTGAAACAGTGGTGAATGTTTTGCTAAAGCCAGCTTTGCTGCCTCGCCTTCGGTATTCCATGTAGCCGGTGTAATCGCACCTGACATGGGAGCTCATGGTGCCCGTTCGCTTGAGAAACTGATGGAGGGAAGCAGGGAGAGAAAGAGAAACTAGTGAGAATATTGTAAATTACGATAGCATCATTGTACGATTGCATGGCCATTGCTTGTGTCCTTTCTGAGTCAGTATAGTGAAAGTCCTCACCTGTGGTCGTCCGCCACCTCCCTGCCACCCATCTACTCCAGCATCAGGTCTGAGGCAGCGAGGACCTTCTGGAGCAGTGCGTGCCCTCTTGAAGAGAAATTAAGGCCTCTCCTCCATACCCTGCCAACTTTGTGATCACCTACGAAAGAAGAGGAAAATGACAAACATAAAAAAATGTATTATGTAAATTGAAGAATGATGTTTATTGACAAACCTGTTACCACTTGTCCATAAATAAATGGTACAATTTTACTTTTTTAAACCGGATTTTGTTATTAATATGAACCTTATTCCCCAAATAAAATTGGTCAAGATGTCTACAAACGAATACGGAGGAGTTTCTTCAGATAAAATCTGTGCTTGTGAAAGTGGATTCTTTTTTCGGAAAGGTTTTTAGTTTGTCCTCTAAAGTGAAAACTCCTATGTGGCGGTTGCAAGAAAATATCACCTTGTCAGATTCAGTGTTGGTGAGTCGGCTCACAAGTCCAGCCAGACGGGACCCACATTGCGAAACAATAAGGCTACAATAGTCTTGGGGAAACGTATTGATAACAGAAACAAAGAAAATAACATTTGTAAGGTCTCATGACATGGGCTCTTGTGGATCGCTTGATATACCCTTAGTGGTCCCCTAATTGATCTGAAGTCTCTTTTCCAAAAATCAGACTTGCGTGCAGAGTTACAGCCACTAGAGCCAGTCCCAATATGAGCTTTCTGAGTGCCATTTCTGAGTCTGTAGCTTTGAGGAGGAACGGGGGGGCGGCAAGGTGGAGGCGGGTTGTGGCCTTGACCAACTGCCCAACTTTTCTATTGGAAAGTCCTGATGTCTCTCTCTCATGGGGGGCTAAATTCTCTAGACGGGCAAACAAAGCACGAGGAAAGCGGGAAGGTAACACTGCCCTTTATGACCTCATAGGAGCAAATTTACATTTCGGCCCCATTCTGAGCTCCTCATTTTTCACAAAGGCAGAGCAGATACCGATATCACCATTCTGCAACGGAGGATCAGTAGGCAGGCTGGGGGAACTCATATTAATGTTTAAAAACCTATTAAAGTGAAATTTTCATGCCATGGGACTAACTAACTAAATTTAAAAACTTTTTCAAAAGTTATATAATTTAATGAGGGTTGCTCCAAAAACTAAGGGGAATAATATAACCTTTAGCCCTTTTAGATCCTGTGTCTTCGCGACCTATTCCTCGTATAATTGTTCCAAGTGTGAGAGCAAACATATATGGTCCATGGTGTATGAACAAGTCACACTGGTATTGCAATTCTGAAGGGAAACAATAATGTGAAATATTGGTGGAGATGAGAGAGAGTGGGTAAGGGTGAACACACCCTAACGCTGTAACCGGTCCAACAGGAACCTGCTGCCTCTTGGGTGGGTAGTAAAGCCATCTCTGGGGTGTCTTGGGACACCAGGAGTAGAAGTAGGCATTGTACTCTCTGAACCATGCCTAAACAGCAGAAAGGCCAGTAATATTGTTATATGTTATGGTGGAGGTCGACAAAACAGATGGTCAGCATGTGTGTCTGCAAAGGTCAAACAATCCATGTGTTCAAAGTTTGTTTTTGGGTGACAACGGACCTTCTGCCGTAACGACTATGCCAAGCGCATGGGCCCAATCCTGTCTGCGGACCCCACTGTGGGAAGAGGTCTTGGATCGAAACATGGATGTCTGGCAAGTCAAATGAGGTGCTCCAACTAGTTGGTAGAAGGAATATAGGACAAATTCACCAGGACAGCATCATCCAGTACTGGAATATTGTTCCATTGTGTGCCACCTACTGGCCAACAAGGGCACATGATGGCTGAATGAGTAGGCACATATTACATACGAAAGAGGACAATCAAAAAACGATGATAAGCTCATTGGAGATGAAAATGGTGTGATATGGGGTGTGTTTGAAGTCTGTAACAACTCATTCGTTCCCCCTGAGAGGTGGGCATAGATGTAAGCGCTATGAGAGGAATGAGAAAGCGGAGTTTGAAACAAAAAAGAAGTCAATTGAAACAGGAAGTTTATCAAACTTTGAAATGCTGATCTGTCTAGAAGAACATACTGTTGAGTAGCAGCGTAATCCTTTTAAGGCAAACCGTTGCAGGCAAAGGACCTAATTTTATGCGCGCTCTGGAAGCGAAGAGAAACTGGCAAAAGCGGAACAGGATGGGGTGCATGGTGTAAAACAGCATGGCTTCTTAGTCTGATGGCACATACCTCTCTGTAAAACTCTGGAGACATCGGGGCACCACACTAAAGCAGACGTGTACATGTGTTCAGATAGCTGTGTCAAATGGACTGCTCACTGGTACTATTTATATGATTTTTACTAAGCTATCGCCAACAGAGGCATTGAGTTTAGGCATTATGGTTACTACCATAATTGTAATCTTTGACATTATTTAGTTCCCAAGAAATGTCCTATTGGTGGCTACTTGGGGGCAAACAATCAACTTTTGGGCGATAGTTAACATTATTAAATAACCATAGAAAGACTACACAGAGAAGAGCACCCAATCATGTGACAATTGTGTGTATCCCTTTTTCTCAAATTTAGGTATAATACTGCAAGATCACTACGCGCACTGGACGTTTGCAATGAGCCGGTTGTTCTGCAATTCCATCAGTTGGCTACAAGTTTAGTTAGGTCATTAGGAAAGTTAGTTCCACAATCTTGTTCTTCCCTGAGCCAGTGTGGCAGGGAGTCCAGTTTGCATGCATGGAAAAGGGTTGAACCGACGGAACATTCTTGGCTACAGAACGCACCTAGAGTATTTGGATTTTGGACAAAGTTTATATACATGTGTATTATGTAAAGTAGATTAATATACGATATAGTGTCTACACCAGTGTCCAATAAATCTCACTATAAACCAAAGAATGTCTCTAAATATTATTTGCAAGGAGGCCTTTCATTGGGAAGGTCTGAGTAGAATACCTACGGAGTTCAATACACAAAGGTTCACTCCACGCCACCAATGCAGAAAAAAAATAAAAATAAAGTTATATATTTTAAAATTGTGGTCAGATGGTTTACTACTAACCCACTTGGATCTTAGATGATGTGATTTTATTTTTCGTAGGCTGGGTCTCAGGTTACAGCGCAATGAATGCCAAATACCCGTCTTTATTTTGTACTTTGATAGACAGTCTAACGGAAACAGAACATAAACTATTAAGAGTCAGATTTCAGGGTAAATGAGAGGTATCGGGATCGTGCTAGACTCACATAATCGCAGATAGTGGACCAGCATTTCGAGCAGTATCAGTCCATTTCAGAACTACTCTACAAAAGCCGCTCAACCGGATAGTGTGCAACCTATCAAGGATAAGAGTCCCACTCCTGGCTCCGCATCCCACTCCAGGACCTCTCAGCCTCCAGGAGCGCTTGGTGGTGGCGAACCAGCATAGAGAGGTGCTGATGGCACTGGCAGCGATTGGCTTTTCATTGGCGTCGGAAGTGTAAGCTTGGCAGATCTGAGGAGTCATCGCATAGTGGACCACATCTTGCACACGAGTTTCCACTGCTCACAAGACACCGACGGAGTTCCCAACACTAGCGCGTTACGCACCAGTGCACGCTGCGTCACGACCACCAGGATTTCCCGCTCTGGAAGCAATGGAGATAAAATATTGAAAATACTAGCTTTGTACCACCATGATGGATACAAAAGATTACCCATAGTAGTATAGTTGGGTTGAGGGGAAAAAAACAAAAAACAAAAAAAAAAAACTACTTATACAAGAGATACCCTTGTTTTTTTATAGGACTAAGAATATTGTAAACATTATGATATATAACATTAGTGTTCTATTCAAGTGATTTCATTTTGCCATTTGCATAATTTTTTTTCATGTGAGGAATGCTTTAGGCAGATCCTTGTCAGTTTGTCCCTCAGTCTTGTCCTCCCTTGACTGCAGTAAACACAGGGCTCACCGCAGGGCAAGCAGATGACCCAACCACGGCGGGCACGTTCCATCCCACAACATCTTGCGCAGATATTTTCTGGTTAGGGCCGCAACACAGCAGTGGGTCGGAGGTCCTATGTGAATTCTGGGGTTGACTGTATCATTGCTGAAGTCTACTCTGATAGGAGGGGGTATCCAGTGAACTACAAACGCTTCTGCAGTCTTCAATCATCTACTACAACCGTGTCAGAGAAGAAAAGTTCAGAGTGGGGCCCAGAAAATATGATACATTTTTAAGCAGGTGTAAATTTAAAGCTACAAAACGTGAATGGCATAAACTTCAGCCGTAATGTCCAGTATGTACGAACAGACAGCAAACAATAAGAGACATAAATATGTGGTACCTGGGCGAATTCAAAAGACGACAGCCTTGAGCTCTTGCCTCGAATCTCTCTTCGTTCCATCGTGCTAATAGTGACTGAAGATGTCCTCAGGGATTGCTGGGATGAGTTGCTCATCGCGGGCTGTGAGGTGGAAGTACCTCCTTTCCTCACAATAGACTTGGAAATCGTCAGAAAGAAAGCGAGGTACAATGTCAGTGAATGACAGGACAACAGTGATAATTGTTGGCCCTCTAAAGGGATATTCCAAAGCCCAACTTGTTACTGATTTTTACATTGGATGGTAGAATGCTGAACAAAGGTTAGACACAAAACCTAAAAGGGCTCTGATATGGATGTGTTAGTTTCTGGATTCACAAGACATTCTCTCCCATGTACAGATTAGTATGTTGTCAATATGTCATAAGCACAAACATTGGGCAGTAAACCACACATAATTCATTGTTTATGAAATGTTAAATGATTTAAATTTAAAAACACTAATAAATATACTTCGTGTGTGTTGTGTGTGTGGAGGTGGCACACAGGCTGAATGACTGTGCGACTGTGTTTGTTGGCTTGTGGTAAGGAACTCCTCATCCCATATACGCGCAGCCACACATTAAGGCTAGGGTGGTTACAATAAAAAAAGTGTGGAGGGCCATACGCTGACTTGCTGTAGAGACTTCCGTAATAAGCCTTGCCCCAACAATCAGCACCATGGCTTCTTCTAAGCAGTTGTCTAGAAAACTGAACTGTTGTAGTACACCATTCCACAAAAATCAGCGTTTGAAGTTTACAAATGAACATATAGACAAGCCTGATGCATTG
>NC_045733.1:15291245-15314256 GCF_008692095.1 Etheostoma spectabile
TGGGAAACAAGTTCTGTGGACAAGAGGGTCAAAGAGAACTTTTGGCCGCAATGAGGAAAGGTACGTGTTGGAGAAGAAAGGAAACAGAATTAATGAAACGAACCTCGTCCAACTGTTAAATATGGGGGGGGGGGTGATCACTCCATGCTTTGGGGTTGTATTGCAGCCAGTGGCACAGGGAACATTTCACGAGGTATGGATTCATAAAATGTCCGCAAATTTGGAGCCTAAATTGATGGCATCTTGTGAAAAAGCTAAAGTTAAAGACAGGATGCTTCTACAAATGGGATAATGATCCTAACACACACTCAAAACCAAGGGGATTACCATCAAGAGGCGGTAACTGAAGGTTTTGCTATGGCCTTCACAATGCTCGCGACATCATAAATTGAAAATCTTTGGATGACCTTAAAAGAGCAGTAGGCGGACATGACAGCAAATCTCAAAGAAACTGGAAGACTTTAGAAGGAAGAAGGGGAAGTTACCTCAAACAAGAATCAAACGACTCTTGCGTGGCACAAGAAGCTTCCAGCTGTGCATACTTGCCAGAAGGAAGGCAAGTACAAGGTATTAACTCTGCAGGGTGCCCAAATTTTGCAGACAACAAATTGTTTTGGTTGTTATTTTAAAGGTAAATGATGGAAATAAAATTAAACTTTTTGGAATATAATAGAGAATGTCTAATCTGTCATTTGATTACTTTGAAATTTTCTCCTCTTTTCTGGCTTCTTCATGCACAAAAATTTACTGGGGGGCCCAAACTTTCGCCCCCCAATAGGTATGGACGTCCAACCTCTTACTTCCGTGCTGAAGTACACACTGCACACTTCGAACTGCAAAACATATGTGCCACATCTTGCCTTATAAAACATCAGACACACACACGTTCGACCCGCCAGTAGCATCTCCGTAAATTGGCGTAGATCTCCTCAGTGCCTCATATCTTGGTAATGAGCATGTGTGTGAGCAAAGTAGCCCCATTCACCTACCTCTCCCGTCTCAGCTGGGCCTTAATTTCGGTGAGCCTCTGATCCAACATGAATTATGCCATGGATCAGAAGCGAAAGGTGGGATAACAGGAAAGGCTGGGAAGGGTAAAAGAGGTTGTGAGGAATGGAAAAAGGATAGGTTGTTATACCAGCGGGACCCCATACTGAAAAAACAGCCTAAATAAGGTATTCTGTTGGCGCGAAGAAGCTTGGTCAAATATGAAAAAAATAATCAACTTACTGAATTGAAGAGGCACGTCCCAGGAGAGACAGAAACTCCTACCGGTTTGGGATGAACGTCGGAGCCACTTGGGGATCGCCCCGGCATACATTGGTTGGTCTTGAGGAGGGAACATGAGGTGACATGGCACGATGTAGTCTTGGTGTCCTGGGGAACGTCATTTTCCAAACAGCCAAGTCGGGAATATACAAAATGACCGCCACACTGGACAAGACAAATAGTCAAAGGAAGAGGTAGACAGCGTGTTAATATCCAGTGGCAAGCTGGCAAGAGTCCTTTCAATCACTTATACCTTAAGAACAAACTGAAATGTAACACGGTAATGTAATGTTGGTAAATCTAATTAGAGGATTGAAGGAGATGGTTGCGTATTGTCTTTTTTCTCTCTGCTATGACTCATCCTGCATTCCGTGTGTCCTGTCTGATGGCTCATATGGCTCGTTACCTTTCACCTGCACTATCCTTTCAATTCCTCCTGCCAACATGTCAGTGCATTCACAAACAATTGTCTTTACAAACCTGTCATGGCTTTTGAAAGAAGAGGTCATTCAAGTGAGAACAGTTGCTCCGTCAGACTCAGGGTGCGCGAGAATAGAAACTCTCTTGATGAGGTCTCCTAACTTGGTTCAATATCAGGAGAAGACTGCTACAAACACGGGGACGCATGACAAGCTGCCTGAGCACGCTCCGCACTTTAGCCAATCTCTCCCTCACTGGAAAACCAGGACATAAGAACAAGGTACATTTTGGCAAGGCATTTAGACTTATTGAGGGAAAATAGCTTATGCCGAAGCTGTAACAAAGAAGTTTGAATACATATGAGTTCATAGATAGAAAAGCAGAAACAAGACGTAAAAGAGAGCATGCATACAAAAACGAGCTAGCTAAAAAAATGTTTTTGTGTACCCATCAACACATTATGAAACTACGGGTGATTACCTGTCGATCCCCAAAGTCTAAGTTCATAGGGATCTTTCGAGAGCTCAAAATATCAAAGTAATAGGGGACTCACGCTGAGATGGAGGCCAGGGAAACGGCCTCTCATGTCTATGTACCTCCTTACCAGTGTCCATGTTACCTCTCTGAGGGCCACACCTCGGCCCCTCAGCACCTCAGCCACCAGGTGCACGGCTCGCCACTGAGACCACGCTGATGGGGCCCAAAACGGGATTTGAATCATTTTGCCATATCTTCTGTGGCCTCCATCTATAAAGCAGTAGTGACACAAAACAGAGGGTCCCATTTTGCTCTTCTTCTTCTGTAAGGGTTGTTAGTCATGACTGATAATTTCCACCCAAATATATCTCTACAATATATCCAAGCGCTTAACAAGATTGGCTTCTGCAGTTGTAAGGAAAGAAACACTCAGTGTGTGTTAGTAACTCACTAAAGGACAAAACCACCCTGGACTGCTGACCGCAGCGGCAAATATAGTGCGCTTTACGCAGGGATATAAAGAGAGGAATATGAACACAATTCCATGAAATTTCATGAACTCGTGCTAAACCCGTCCTCTCCAAAGAAAAACTCAATGAAGTTGGATGAGGGCACTAGGTCCAGGCATTCTTCAGGGTATTGATTTTGGTTTGTTGCAAAAGCAGCCAGTGGGAATCAACTGTCAGGTACAGCCCATCTCTAGGCGACGCAGAGGTCCCCCAAATTCATGCTGGCTGCTGACTGTGCATACGTGCGTAAAACAAAAAAACAGCTGCTATTTAGCCGGTTGCATGCAAATTCTCCGCACGCGTCGTGAAAATGATTCAGGATTGACATTATTGTGATACTTTGGTTCCGTGCGCAAAAAAAAACAGATATGATCTCGAAGTCTAAACAACCGCCGGTTCACATCTGCAAATCAATGTCCTGGAGTACGCAGTACTCAAGGGTGGCTATGTGTAGTTATGGTATGTATTGTGGAAACCCTTAAGGAGAATGAACAACTCAGAAGTGGAAGAGGATCGGATGTACGCTTTAAAGAAGGTTGGATAGCTCGTAGTGGGCGTTGGGGTTCTTTTATTGGATGAGGAGTTCCAAAACGAGAAGTCGGCACAAATCTTCCGCTGTGTGACTTACAGGACCATCTGGGCGCAAACAAACAACACAACACACACACACACACAACACACACACACACACACAGCACACACATATTGGCTTAGTGTGACATTAAGGTCACAAGACGCCATTGAATTTCCAAGTGGATTACTTCAAAAGAAAATCATCACACAGTCTTGCTCATAACACACTCGGAAACTCTATACTGCTCAAAATCCCTCTCTGCACACCAGACACCCACATCAACATGGTCAACCACAGGCCAGCTAGCATCGCCGTAAAAATTGGCGTAGACTTCATCTGTCATCTCCTTGGATAATGAGACATGTGTGTGGAGCCCCCCTCACCATTCCTACTACCCGCCTCAGCTGGGCACTTAATTCGGTGAGCTCATTATCAACGGAATACTGCCTGGCGATCAGAAGAGAAGGTGGGTGAATGGCGAAAGATGGGAAAAACAGGGAAAGTAGTGAAGGAAAGTGGAAAAAAGGAACAGGTTATGTAACAGAGGGACCCCAACTCACACAATCCATGGGACAAGCTTAGAGATTATATCCAATTTAACATTCCTCTCTATTGTGTCGGCTACACAAACATGGTCGAGAAAATGCTATCCAGCCTAAAGCTGTCCTGTTTTGTATTTTCAAAAAAGTCTCACTAAGACCCTATATCTAACAGTGTGCCACCTTAAAAACACTATCAAATGGTATTGGAGGAAGTGGTATGTCCATTCTATGCGCCAATTGAATTTGTTGCTTTTAAAAAGTAAACAATTCAATAAAGTCCTTAGGTCATTCAGAGCAAGGAATCTTGTTTTAATTTTTAGTCAGTCTGGGAAAAACGTTGGCATAATGTATTCTAGTGGCACCTAAATTACTAAATGACTAGAAGTACTTTTTTCATGTACTATAGTAAAAAGAGGCGATATTGTAGTTCATGGAACATACATGTATATAAAACAAGTATTTTATTTTAGTTTGTTAGTTCCTTTTCCCTATCCTCTCTAAGTATAATGATGTCAACAGTGTCAATCAAAAACATTGAAATCATTTTGAGAGCGATTAAGACGGTGCCTATTTTTCTATTTGCTCTCTGCTCGATCACATCATCTTGAGTTACATGATGTCCTCACTGATGGCCTCATAGTAGATCATGAAACTGATACAGGTTTCCATTCACCACAAAACATGTACTATAAAAAAAATACTAAAAAGTTTGTGATTTTATCCCTGGAAGGAGATCAGATACATAACTGGGTAAGGGTGGAATGCATTGCCATAAAATATTTTCTAGAGGACAGATATAATGGATTGAGAAAACATTTAGTGTCTTAGCAATGCAAACTAGTGCCTTGGAGTGGAAGCTGACCACGGTCCCTTGCCTTTTAGCTATCGGAAAAGTAGGATAATAGATGTTTTATATGTTATTGGACCCCAGATGCCAGAGTGAGTGGGTGGCCAATGCTGGATCGCAGGCTCTGAATAGATGGGGGGCGGTGCGGTACGTGCAGCACCCAGGAGGTGAAACAGGCATCTCGTCCAGCTACCAAGCACACAATCTGTACTGTGGTTGTACTGGAACTGCAACCCCAGTAACCTCCCGTTCCAACCAACACCTACACGACAAGGCAATGCCACCCTACACAGGTCTTTGCCATTTGTGGGAACACAACAAAAATAAAAATTATTTTTCTGCAAACAAAAAACGTACATAAAGGATATATGAACACGGGTTAAAGGGAATCACAGGTGAGAAGGCGAAGAGTAATTAGGATCTGAGAAGCCATCAGGTTTTTTAACCTCAGCGTGTTGATGTTTTTTCTGCTTGTCTTATCGTCACAGCAGTCTTTTCGTAGGTGGTATTAACGATATTTATCAAAAAAATTAGTATTAACCTATTATTTGCACAGCAAGCATTGGAAATGGTTCAAATTCCTCCAGTTGCATTTGTTGGGTCTGATGCCAATAGTCATCACAAGCCGATACAAGTAAACCCACAAACCTTTACTGCATCTCTTACTCAAAATAAAAGCTCAAATAACCATAAAAGTTTCTGACACTTCCAGTCTTTAGGAGCATAAATAGTGGAGCTACACTTATTTACTATTGTCATATTAATGCTGGTAGTAACCATCGTGATTATAGTACTGTGTGTTAGTTGCTCATTTATTGTGACATGTTCCATTTTGCCATACTTGCGGGACATCTGTACTACACCATTGTATAGACTAATTGTATATACCTATTCATTTTTAGGAGGACTACAATAATTTCAGCCTCCCACTAGATGTAAACTAGTTATTCTTACAATAAAAAACAAAGAGCTATATTTTTTGTAGACTTCTCAGAAATAAATAAATTAGAACATTCCAATAAAATTTCTTTCACAAAAATATATTAGCAAAAGTCTTAAAGACAACCATTTTAGAAAAACATGATATTGGAAATTTAACATCAGGAAAAGATTAAAGTCCACTGATTATGTGGTTTGAATTAGTTAGGTTTAATGTGTAAAAAATGTAGCCGCACTTTACAAAATTCCAAATACATCCACGGTTTTCCTCCTCAGAAACAGTTGTCCAGTGAAGCACCACACAAACAGCAAATAAGACACAGTTATTCACGTAAGGCTAACAGCGCATCCGTCCTACTTTGGTGACTCTCTATAACAGCATAAGTACTGCAAACAGCAAGTACAAAGCCCCTCAAGGTTGTGGGATAAGCTTGACTTCTAAAAACAACCACCTAATTGTTTCGGAACGAGCCCATGGCTAGCTGCACACTGGCAACACAACAAAGATAATGAAAAAAAGAGCGTTAGCAAGGACATGTCATCTGGTAAAGTCATGTCCATGTAGGGTGTTGAGGGAGCTGGAGATGAGACTTCACATTATCACACGAGCTGTCGAGCCCTGCTGGCGTCATTCACTGTTACAGTATACTCCTCTTTGCTCAAATCATAATTTTTTTTTTTTTTAGTTTCAGTGGTATCAGCATTGCTCTCTACTCCAGACAAGATGGACTCTCCGATCTCAGTGGCATTAGTTCACCCCAATTTGTTAAGGTACTGTTGCAATGATGTAAGTCTTTACGGTGCATCACTTTCTGCAAGCGCTTGAAACAGTGGATGAATGTTTTGCTAAAGGCCAGCTTGCTGCCTCGCACTCGGTATCCATGTAGCCGGTGTAATCGGCACCTGACATGGAGAGCTCATGGTGCCCGTTCGCTTGAGAACTGATGAGGGAAGCAGGGAGAGAACAAGAAACTAGTGAGAATATTGTAAATTACGATAGCATCATTGTACGATGCATGGCATGCTTGTGTCCTTTCTGAGTCCAGTATAGGAAAGTCCTCACTGTGGTCGTCCTGCACCTCCCTGCACCCATCCTACTCATCAGCATCAGGTCTGAGCAGCGAGGACCTTCGGAGCAGTTGCTGGTTGCTCCTCTTTGAAGAGAACAATTAAGGCCTCTCCTCCATACCTGCCAACTTTGTGATCACTACGAAAGAAGAGGAAACTGAAACATAAAAAAATGTATTATGTAAATTGAAGAATGATGTTTTATTGACAAACCTGTTACCACTTGCCATAAATAAATGGTACAATTTTACTTTTTTAAACCGGAACTTTTGTTATTTAATATGAACCTCATATTCCTCCAATAAAAATTGGTAAGATGTCTACAACGAATCGGAGGAGTTTCTTCAGATAAAATCTGTGCTGTGAAAGATGGATTCTTTTTTTCTGGAAAGGTTTTTTAGTTTTGTCCTCTTAAAGTGAAAACTCCTATTGGCGTTGCAAGAAAGAATCACTTCAGATTTAGTGTTGGTGAGTGGCTCACAAGTCCAGCCAGACGGGGACCCACATTGCTAAACACATAAGGCTGTACAACTAGTCTTGGGGAAACTGATGATAACAGAAACAAGAAAATAACATTGTAAGGTCTCATGACATGGGGCTCTTGTGGATCGTTATATACCCTTGTGGTCCCCTAATCTGTATCTGAAGTCTACTTTTCCAAAAATCAGCTTGGTGCAGAGTTACAGAACTAGAGCCAGTCCCAATATGAGCTTTCTGAGTGCCATTTCTGAGTCGTAGCTTTTGAGGAGAAACGGGGGGGCGGCAAGGGGAGGCTGGGTTGTGGCCTTGACCAACTGCCCAACTTTTCTCATTGAAAGTCCTGATGCTCTCTCTCATGGGTGGGCTAAATTCTCTGACGGGAAACAAAGCACGAGAAAGCGGAAGGTAACAGTGACCTTTATGACCTCATAGGAGCAAATTTCATTTCGGACCCCATTCTGAGCTCCCTCATTTTTCACAAAGGCAAGAGCAGGATACACCAGATAGCACCCTTTGCAATACGGAGGAATCATAGGCAGGCTGGGGGAACTCATATTAATGTTTAAAAACCTATAAAGTGAAATTTTCATGCCATGGACTAACTATAAATATTAAAACACTTTTTCAAAATGTATATTAATGTTAAATGAGGGTGTCCAAAAACTAAGGTGGAAATAAACTGTAGCCCTTTAGATCCATGTGTCTTGTCGACCTATTCCTCGATAAATTGTTTCCAAGGTGAGAGCAAACATATATGGTCCATGGTGTAGAACAAGTCAACACTGGTATTGCAATTCTGAGGGAAAACAATAATGTGAAAGTATGAGGGAGATGAGAAGAGATGCGGTAAGGGTGGAACACACCTAAGCTGTAACCGGTCCACAGGAACCTCGCTGCCTCTTGGGTGGAGAGTAAAGCCATCTCTGGGGTGTCTTGGGACACCATGGAGTAGAAGTAGGCATTGTACTCTCTGAAACATTGCCTAACAGCAGAAAGGCACAGATAAATATTGTTATATTAAGGGATGGAGGTCGACAAAACAGATGGTCAGCAGGTGTGTCTGCAAAGGTCAAACAATCCATGTCGTTCAAAGTTTTGTTTTTGGGTGACAACAAGGACCTTCGTGGCCGTAAGACTCTGCCAAGCGCTTGGGCAATCCTGTCTGCTGGACCACGTCGTGGGAAGAGATCTGGATCAGAAACATTGGAGTCGGCAAGTCAAATGAGGTGCTCCAACGTTGGAGAGGAATATAGACAAATTCACCAGACATGCATCATCCATACTGGAAATGATTGTTCCATCTGTGTGCCACCTACTGGCCACAAAAGGCAAATGATGCTGAATGAGTAGGCACTAGTTACATACAGAAAGAGGACAATCAATAAAACGATGATAAGCTCATTGGAGATGGAAAATGGTGTTGATATTGGGGTGGTGTTTGAAGTCTGTAACAATCTCATTCGTTCCCCCTGAGAGGGTGGGCATAGATGTAAGCTATGAGAGGAATGAGAAAGCGGAGTTTGAAACAAAAAGAAGGTCGAATATGAACAGCGAAGTTCTCAACATTTGAAATGCTGTCTGTCAGAAAAACATTACTGGTTGAGTGACAGGGCGTAATCCTTTTAAGGCAAACACTGTTGGCAGGCAAAGGACCTAATTTGTATGCGACGCTCGTGGAATGCGAAGAGAAATGGCAAAAGCGGAATGGATGGGGTGCATGGTGTAACAACAGCATGGCTTCTTAGTCTGATGGCACATACTCTCTGTAAAACTCTGGGACATCGGGGGCACCACATAAAGCAGACGTGTACATGTGTTAGATAGCTGTGTCAAGAGGAACTGTCACGGTACTTTTATATGTGATTTTTACTAAGTACGCCAACAGAGCTTGAGCTTAGGATTATGGTTATCTACCCATAATTGTAATCTTTGACAATTTATTTAGTTACCCAAGAAATGTCCTATTGGTGGCTACTCGGGGGGTCAACAATCAACTTTTTGGGCGATAGTAAACATTTATTAAATCCCATAGAGAAGACTACACAGAGAAGAGCACACAATCATGTGACTAATTGTGTGTATCCCTTTTCTCAATTTATGGGTATAATACTGCAGACTCACTATCGACGCATGGACTTTTGGCAATGTAGCGGTTGTTCTGCAATTCCATCAGTTGGCCTACATATTAGTAGGTACAATTAGGAAAAGTAGTTCCACAATCTTGTATCTTCCCTGCCAGTGTGGGCAGGGAGCCCATTTGCAATTGCATGGAAAGGTCGAACCGACGGAACATTCTTGGCTACAGAAACGCACATAAGTATTATGGATTTTGTGACAAAGTTATATATACATGTTGTATTATGTACAAGTAGATTAATATTACGATATAGTGTCTACACCCATGTGTCTAATAATCTACTATAAACCAAAGAATGTCTCTAAATATTATTTGCAAGGAGCACTTTCATTGGAAGGTACTGAGGTAGAGTAACTACCAGGAGTTCCAATACAAAAGTTTCCTCCACGCCACCAATTGCAGAAAAAAAATAAAAATAAATATATATTTATAAATTGGGTCAGATGGTTTACTACTAACCCTGATCATTAGATGATTGATTTTATTTTTCGTTTATGGCTGGGTCTCAGGTTACAGCGCAATGAATGCCACAATACCCCGCTTTATTTTGTACTTTGATAGACAGTCTAACGGAAACGAACATAAACTACTTAAGAGTGATTTCATGGTAAAGAGAGGTATCGGGATCGATGCTAGGACTCACATAATCGCCGATAGTGGACCAGCATTTCGATGCAGTATCAGTCCATTTCAGAACTACATCTAACAAACAGCCGCTCAAAGCCTGGATAGTGTGCAATAATCAAGGATAAGAGTCACCACTCCTGGCTCCGCATCCACTCCAGACTCTCTCAGCCTCCAGGAGCGCTTGGTGGTGGGACCAGCATTAGGTAGTAGGTGCTGATGGCACTGGCAGCCGATCTGCTTTCATTGGCGTCGGAAGTTAAGCTGGCAGATCTGAGAGTCATCGTAGTGGACCCATCTTGCACACGAGTTTCCACTGCTCACAGACACCGAGGGAGTTCCCCAACACTAGCGCGTTTACGCACCAGTGCCGCTGCTGTCACGACCACCAGGATTTGCCCGCTCTGCGAAGAATGGGGAGATAAAATATTGAAAATACTAGCTTTTTACCACACATTGATGGATACAAAAGATTACCATAGTTAGGAATAGTTGGTTGAGGGGAA
The DNA here is from genome assembly GCF_008692095.1 of Etheostoma spectabile. Lineage (NCBI taxonomy): Eukaryota > Metazoa > Chordata > Actinopteri > Perciformes > Percidae > Etheostoma > Etheostoma spectabile. Next base: position 15,301,638 of record NC_045733.1, read on the forward strand.
AAAACAAAAACAAAAAAAAAAAACTACTTACATACAAGAGGTATATCCCTTGTTTTTTTATAGGCTAGAATATTTAAACAATATATATACTTAGTAGTTCTATTCAAGTTGATTTCCATTTGCCATTTGCATATTGTTTTTTCATGTGAGGAATGCTTTAGGCATGATCCTTAGTTTGTCCCTCAATGTCTTGTCCTCCCTTGACTGCAGTAAACCAGGTGGCTTCACGCAGGGGCAGCAGATGACCCCGAACCACCGGCGGGCCGTTCCATTCCCACACATCTTGCGCAGATAATTTTCATGTTAGGGCCGCAACACAGCAGTGGGTCGAGGTCCTATGTGAATTCTGGGGTTGACTGTATCATTGCTGAAGCTACTCTGCTAGGAGGGGGTATCCAGCTGATACAACGCTCTGCAGTTCTTCAATCATCTCTACACCGTGTCAGAGGAAGAAAAGTTCAGAGTGGGGCCCAGAAAAGATGATTACATTTTTAAGCAGGGTGTAAATTTAAAGCTACAAAACGTGAATGGCATAAACTCAGCCGTAATGTTCAGTAGTAGAATGGAGACAGAAAAATAAGAGAACATAAATATGTGGTAACCTGGCGAATCTCAAAAGACGCAGCCTGAGCTATTGCCTCGTCCCTCTCTTTTACCATCTGCTGAATATGAGCTGAAATGTCCTCAGGGATTGCTGGGATGACAGTTGCCATGCGGGCTGTGAGGTGGAAGTACCTCCTTTCTATCAATAGACTTGGAAATCGTCAGAGCAAGAAATCGAGGTACAATGTAGTGAATGACCAGGACAACAGTGATAATTGTTGGCCCTCTAAAGGGATATTCCAAAGCCAACTTGTTACTGATTGTTTACATTGGATGGTAGAATAGCTGAACAAGGTTAGACACAAAACCTAAAAGGGCTCTGGATATGACTGTTTAGTTCTCTGGATTCACAAGACATTCGCTCCCATGTCAGATTGAGTATGTTGTCAATATGTCATAATGCACAAAATGGGCCAGTAAACCCCACACATAACTTCATTGTTTATAAATGTTAAAATGATTAAATTTAAAAACACTAAAAATATACTTGCGTGTGTGTTGTGGTGTGTGGAGGTGGCACACAGGCTGAATGATGGTGCGACTGTGTTTGTTGTTGTGGTAAAGGAACTCCTCATCCACAACGGACAGCCACACATACAGGCATGGGTGGTTTACATAAAAAAAGGTGGATGGCTCATACGCTGACTTGCTGTAGAGACTCGTAATAAGATCAATCATGCTTTGGGGTTGTATTGCAGCCAGTGGCACAGGGAACATTTCACGAGTATGGATTCAATAAAATGTCAGCAAATTTTGGACGCTAACTTGATGGCATCTGTGAAAAAGCTAAAGTTAAAGACAGGATGGCTTCTACAAATGGATAATGATCCTAAACACACCTCAAAATCCCAAAGTGGGATTCATCAAGAGGCGGTAAACTGAAGGTTTTGCTATGGCCTTCCCAACTCCTGACTCAACTAAATTGAAAATCTTTGGATGACCTTAAAGAGCAGGTGCGTGACAGACAGCCCAGAACTCAAAGAAACTGGAAGACTTTAGAAGGAAGAATGGGCGAAGTACCTCAAACAAGAATCAAAAGACTCTTGGCTGGCACAAGAAGCGTTTCCAAGCTGTGATACTTGCCAAAGGAGGCAGTACAGGTATTAACTCTGCAGGGTGCCCAAACTTTTGCAGACAAAAATTTTTTTGTTGTTATTTTAAAGGTAAATGATGGAAATAAAATTAACTTTTTGTGACATATAATAGAAATGTCTAATCTGTCATTTGATTCTTTGGAAATTTTTCCTCTTTTTTGGCTTCTTCATGCACAAAAATTTACCTGGGGGGCCCAAACTTTCGCCCCCCAATAGGTATGTGACTCCGAACCTCTCTACTTCTGCTGAAGTACACACTGCAACTCTAAACCAAAACACTATGTGCACATCCCTTTAAACACAGACACACACACCGTGTCGACCCCGCAGTAGCTCTCCGTAAAATTGGCGTAGATCTCCTCAGTGCTCTATCCTTGGTAATGAGCATGTGTGTGAGCAGTCCCTTCACCTCCTCTCCCCGCTCAGCTGGGCCTTATTTCGGGGAGCCTCTATCAACATGAATACTGCCTGGGATCAGAAAGAGAAAGGTGGGATAAGGACAAGGTGGGAGGGTAAGAGGTTAGTGAAGGAATGGAAAAAGGATAGGTTAGTAACAGGGGACCCCATACTGAAAACAGTAAATAGGTATTCTGTGGCCTGAAGAAGCTTGGTCAAATATGAAAAATACATCACTTATTGAATTTGAAGAGGACGTCCCAGGAGAGACAGAACTCCTCCATGGTTTGGGAATGAACGGTCGGAGCCACGGGGATCGCCCCGGCATACATGGTTGTCTTGAAGGAGTGAACATGAGGTGCAGAGCACCGATGTAGTCTTGGGTTCCTGGGGAACTCATTTTCCAAACAGCCAGTCGGGAATATACAAAATGACCGCCACACCTGGACAAGACAAGTCAAGGAAGAGGTAGACAGCTGTTAACATTCCAGTGGAAAGCTGCAAGGATTCCTTTCATCATTATACCTTAAGAACAAACTGAAATGTAAACGGTAATGTGTAATGTTGGTAATCTAATTTAGGGATTGAAGGAGATGGTTGCGTATTGTCTTTTTTCTCTCTGCTATGACCTCATCCTGCATTCCCTGTGTCCTGTCTGATGGCCTCAATGAGTCGTTACCTCTTCACCTGCACTATCCTTTTCAATTCCTCCCTGCCAACATCAGTTCATTCACAAACAATTGTCTTAAAAACCTTCATGGCATATTTGAAGAAGAGGTCATTCAAGTTGAGAACAGTTGCTCCGTCAGACTCCGGGTGCGCAGAATAGAAACTCTCTTGATGAGGTCATCTACACTTGGTCAATATCAGGAGAAGACTGCTAAAATCACGGGACGCATGACAAGCTGCCTGAGCACGCTCCGCACTTTAGCCAATCTCTCCCTCACTGGAAACCAGGACATAAGAAACAAGGTACATTTTTGGCAAGGATTTTAGACTTATTGAGGAAATAGCCTTATGACGAAGCTGTTAAAAAGAAGTTTGATACCATATGAGTTCATAGATAGAAAAGCAGACAAAAACGAGAAAAGAGCATGCATACAAAAATGAGCTAAGCTTAAAAATGTTTTTGCTGTCCCATCACACATTTGAAACTACGGTGATTACCTGTCGATCCCCCAAGTCTTAGTTCATAGGGATCTTTCTAGGCTCAAAATCTCAAGTAATAGGGGGACCACGCTGAGATGGGCCAGTGGAACGGCCTCTCATGTCTATGTACTCCTTCCAGTAGTCCATGTTACCTCTCTGAGGGGCCACACCCTCGGCCTCAGCACCTCAGCCACCAGGTCACGGTCTCGCCACTGAGACCACCGGGGGCCCAAAACGGGATTTGAAATTTTGCCATATCTTTCCTGTGCTCCATCTATAAAGCAGTAGTGAACAAACAGTAGTCCCATTTTGTCTCTTCTTCTTCTGTAAGGGTTGTGTTAGTCATGCTGCTAATTTCCACCCAAAATATCTCTACGACTATATCCAAGCGCTTTAACAAGTTGGCTTCTGCAGTTGTAAGGAAAGAACACTCAGTGTTTTAGTACTCACTTAAAGACAAAACCACCCTGGACTGCTGACCAGCAGCGGCAAATAATAGTGCGCTTTTACGCAGTGGTATAAAGAGAGGAATATGAACACAATTACCGAAATTTCATGAACTCTGCTAACCCGTTCTCTCCAAAGAAAAACTCAATGAAGTGGATAGGGCACTAGGTCCAGGCATTTCTTCAGGTGTCTTGATTCTGGTTTGCTTGCCAAAGCAGGCCAGTGTGATCAATCTGTCAGGTACAGCCACATCTCTAGGCCGCAGAGGTCCCAAATTCATTGTGGCTGCTGACTTGTGCAACGTGCGTAAAACAAAAAAACAGCTGCTATTTAGCCGGTTGCATGCAAATTCTCCGACTGCTGTCGTAAAATGATTCAGGATTGCATTATTGTGATACTTTGGTTCCGTGCGCAAAAAACATGATATGATCTCGAAGTCTAAAAACCGCCAGAGTTCACATCTGCAAATCAAAGACCTGGTACGCAGTCCTCAAGGTGGCTATGTGTATGTTATGGTATGTATTGTGGAACCCTTAAGGAGAATGAACAACTCAGAAGTGGAAGAGGATCGGATGTACGCTTTAAAGAAGGTTGGATAGCTCGTATGGTGTGGGCGTTGGGGTTCTTTTATTGGATGAGGAGTTCCAAACAGAGATCGCACCAATCATTCGCCGTGTGTCTTACAGACCACTTCTGGCGCGGACAAACACCACAACACACACACACACACACACACAAACACACACACACACACATATTGGCTTAGTGTGACCTTAAGGTCACAAAAGCCAATTGAATGTTCCAGTGGTACTTCAAAAGAAAATCTCTCCCACAGTCTTGCTCATAACACACTGGCAACTCTAACTGCTCAAAATCCCTCTCTGCACACAGACACCCACATCACACATGGGTCAACCGGCCAGAGCATCTCGTAAAAATTGGCGTAGATCTCTCATTGCTCATCTCCTTGGTAATGAGCATGTGTGTGGCAGTCCCCCCTCACCTCCTCTCCCCCTCAGCTGGGCTTAATCTCGGTGAGCCTCTTATCAACGTGAATATGCCTGGGATCAGACAGAGAAGGTGGGGTGAATGGGAAAGATGGGAAAAAAGGGAAAGTAGTGAAGGAAAGTGGAAAAAAGAGAACAGGTTATGAACAGAGGGACCCCCACTCACACACTACCATGGACAGCTTAGAGAGTTTATATCCAATTTAACATTCCTCTCTATTGTGTCAGGCTACACAAACATGGTGAGAAATGCTATCCAGGCCTAAGCTGTCTGTTTTGTATTTTTCAAAAGTTCACTAAGACCCTATATCTAACAGTTGTGCACAAAAAACTATAAAATGGTTTGGAGAAGTGGTAGTCCATCTCTATGCGCCAATTGAATTGTTGCTTTTAAAAGTAAACAACTTCAATAAAGTCCTTAGTCATTCAGAGCAAGGAATCTTTTTTAATTTTAGTCAGTCTGGGGAAAACGTTGCATAATGTTTCTATGGCACTAAATGTACTAAATGACTAGAAACTTTTTCAATGTACTCATAGTTAAAGAGGCAGATATTGTAGTTCAATGGAACATACATGTATACTAAAACAAGTATTTACTATTTATTTGTTATTCCTTTCCATCCTTCTTCTAAGTATAACTGGATGCAACAGGTAATCAAAACATTGTAAATCAATTTTGAGAGGCATGATTAAGACGGGTGGCTATTTTTCTATTTTGCTCTCTGCTATCACATCATCTGAGTACATGTGTCCTCCTGATGGCCTCATAGGATCATGAAACATACAGTTTTCCCATTCACACAAAACATGTACTATAAAGAAAATACTAAAACGTTTGTGATTTTATCCCTGAAGGAGATCAGATATATGGGTAAGGAGTGGAATGCATTGCCATAAAATAGTTCTCTAGAGACAGATTATAATGGAGAGAAAACATTTAGTGTCTTATGCAATGCCAAACTCGTGACTGGAGTGGAAGCTGACCATCGGTCCTGTGCCTTTTAGCCATGGAAAAGTAGGTATAATAATAATTTTATAGTGTTATTGAACCCCAGATGCCAGAGTGAGTGGGCTGGCCAATGCTGGATCCAGCGCTCTGAATAGATGGGGGGCGGTGCGGTAGCAGCACCCAGGAGGTGAACAGGCATCTCTCCAGCTACCAAGCCACTCTGTACTTTGGTCTGTACTGGAACTTGAACCAGTAAACCCTCCCGTTCCAACCAACACCTACACGACAGGCAAATGCCAACCTACACAGGCTCTTGCCATTTGTGGGAAACACAAAAAAAATAAGATTTTATCTGCAACAAAAAAAACAAGTATCATAAAGGCATATATGAACACGGTTTAAAGGGAATCACAGGTGAGAAGGCGAAGAGTAATTAGGATCTGAGAAGCCATTCAGTTTTTTCAACCTCAGCTGTGTTGATGTTTTTTTCTGCTTGTCTTTATCTGTCACAGTCAGTCTTTTCGTAGGGGTTTAAATGCATTTATAAAAATAAATATTAACCTATTATTTGCACGCAAGCATTGGGAATGGTTTCAAATTCACTCCAGTTGCATTTTTGGGGTCTGATTGCCATAGTCATCAACAAGCCGACAAGTAAACCCACAAACCCTTCTGCTCTCTATCTCAAAATAAAAGCTCAAATAACCTAAAAGTTTCTGCCTCTTCCAGTCTTTGGAGCATAAATAGTGTAGCTACACTTATTTACTATTGTCATATTAATGCTGTAGTAACAGTTTATTATAGTACTTTGTTAGTTTTGCTCATTTATGTGGACAGTTCCATTTTTGCCATACTTGCGGACATCTGTATTACACCATTGTATAGACTAATTGTGATAATACCTATTCATTTCTTAGGAGGACTACAATAATTTCCAGCCTCCACAGATGTAAAATAGTTATCTCTTACAATAAAAAACAAAGAGCTATATTTTTTTAGACTTCTCAGAATCAAAAATAGAACATTCCAATAAATTTCTTTCACAAAATATATTAGCAAAGTCTTAAAGACAAACATTTTAGAACAAAACATATATTGGAAATTAACATCAGGAAAAGATAAAGTCCACTGATTATGTGGGTAATTAGTTATGTCTTAATGTGTAAAAAATGTAGCCGCACTTACAAAATTCCAATACATCACGGTTTTCCTCTCAGAAACAGTTGTCAGTGAAGCCCACACAACAGCAAATAAGACACCAGTTATTCACGTAAGGCTAACAGCACATCCGTCTACTTTGGGACTCTCTATACACATACATTACTGCAAACGCAGTCAAAGCCCCTCAAGAGTTGTGGGATTAAGCTTGACTTTAAAAACAACACCTAATTTTGTGCGGAACGAGCCCATGGCTAGCTGCATCACGCAACACACACAGAAATGAAAAAAGGAGTTAGCAATGCATGTCATCTGTAAATGTCATGTCCTGTAGGGGTGAGGGAGCTGGAGATGAGACTTCACATGTATCACACAGAGCTGTCGAGCCCTGCTGGCGTCATTCACTGTGTACAGTATATCCTCCTTTGCTCCAAATCATATTTCAGTTTCAGTGGTATTCAGTCATTGTCTCTACTCCAGACAAGTGGACTCTCCGATCTCAGTGGACATTAGTTCACCCCAAATTTGTTGTACCTGTTGCAACTGAGTAAGTCTTTATGGTGCATCTACTTTCTGAAGCGCTGAACAGTGGCATGAATGTTTTGCTAGAAGGCAGCTTTGCTGCCTCGCACTCGGTATCCAGTAGCCGGTGTATCGGCACCTGACATGAGAGCTCATGGTGCCCGTTCGGCTTGGAACTGATGGAGGGAAGCAGGGAGAGAAAAGAAATAAGTAGAGAATATTGTAAATTACGATAGCATCATTGTACGATGCAATGCTCATGCCTTGTGTCCTTTCTGAGTCCAGTATAGGAAAGTCCTCACTGTTGGTCGTCCTGCACCTCCCTGCCACCCATCTACTCCAGCATCAGGTCTGAGCAGCGAGGACCTTCGAAGCAGTTGCGTTGCCCTCTTTTGAGAGAAAATTAAGGCCTCTTCCTCCATCACCTGCCAACTTTGTGATACTAACGAAAGAAGAGGAAACTGAAAACATAAAAAAATGTATTATTGTAAATTGAAGAATGATGTTTATTGACAAAACCTGTTACCACTGCCATTAAATAAATGGTACAATTTTACTTTTTTAAACCGGCTTTGGTTATTAATAGAACCTCTATTCCCCAATAAAAATTGTCAAAGATGTCGTACAAACGAATAGGGGAGTTCTCTTCAGATAAAATCTGTGTTGTGAAAGTGGATTCTTTTTTCGGAAAGTTTTAGTTTTGTCCTCTTAACAGTGAAAACTCCTAGTGGCGGTTGCAAGAAAATCACTTGCAGATTCAGTGTTGGTGAGTTGCTCACAAGTCCAGCCAGAGGGACCACCATTGCATAAACAATAAGGCTAAATAGTCTGGGGAAACGGTATTGATAACAGAAACAAAGAAAATAACATTTGTAAGGTCTCATGACAGGTGGCTCTTGTGGATGTTTGATATACCCTGTGTGTCCCTAATCTGTATCTGAAGTCTCTTTTCCAAAATTCAGCCTTGGTGCAGAGTACAGCCACTAGAGCCAGTCCCAATAGAGCTTTCTGAGTGCCATTTCTGAGTCTGTAGCTTTTGAGGAGAAAGGGGGGGCGGCAAGGTGGAGGCGTGGGTTGTGGCCGTTGACCAACTGCCAACTTTTCTCATTGAAAGTCCTGATGCTCTCTCTCATGGGTGGGCTAAATTCTCTAGACGGGCAACAAAGCAGAGGAAAGCGGAAGTAACTGCCTTTATGACCTCATAAGGAGCAAGATTTACATTTCGGACCCCATTCTGAGCTCTCATTTTTCACAAAGGCAGAGCAGATAACCAGATATGCACCACTTCTGCACGGGAGGATCATAGGCAGGCTGGGGGAACCGTCATATTAAGGTTTAAAAACCTCATAAAGTGAAATTTTCATGCCATGGGACTAACTAAACTAATATATTAAAACACTTTTTCAAAAGTGTATATACATGTTAATAGGGTTGTCCAAAAACTAAAGGTTGGAAATAAACTTTAGCCCTTTTAGATCCATGTGTCTTCGCGACCTATCCTTCGAGTATAATTGTTTCCAACATGTGAGAGCAAACATATATGGTCCATGGTGTATGAACAAGTACACTGTGTATTGCAATTCTGAGGGAAAACAATAATGTGAAAGTAGAGGGAGATGAGAAAGAGGGTAAGGGTGGAACACACCCTAACGCTGTAACCTGTCCACAGGAACCCTGCCTCTTGGTGAGTAGTAAAGCCATCTCGGGGTGTCTTGGGACACCATGGGAGTAGAAGTAGGCATTGTACTCCTCTGAAACATCCTAAACAAGCAGAAAGGCACAGATAAATATTGTTATATTTATAGGGATGGAGGTCGACAAAACAGATGGTCGCAGGTGTGTTTGCAAAGGCAACAATCCATGTCGTTCAAAGTTTGTTTTTTGGGTGACAAAAGGACCTTTCCGGTAGAACGACTCTGCCAAGCGCATGGGCAATCCTGTTGCGGACCCCACGCGTGGGAAGAGGTTTGGATCAGAACATGGGCTTCGGCAAGTCAAATGAGGTGCTCCAACCAGTTGGAGAAGGAATATAGACAAATTCACCAGACAGCATCACCATACTGGAAATGATTGTTCCATCTGGTGTGCCACCTATGGCACAAAAGGCACATGATGCTGAATGGAGTAGGCCTAGTTACATACAGAAAGAGGACAATCAATAAAACGATGATTAAGCTCATTGGAGATGAAAATGGTGTTGATATGGGGTGTGTTTGAAGTCTGTAAAATACTGCATTCGTTCCCCCGAGAGGGTTGGGCATAAGATGTAAGGCTTGAGAGGAAATGAGAAAGCGGAGTTAAACAAAAAAGAAGTCCAATTGAACAGGAAGTTCTCAAACTTTGAAATGCTGCTCTGTCTAAGAACATACTGGTTGAGTTGACATGGCGTATCCTTTAAGGCAAACCTGTTGGCAGCAAAGGACCATAATTTCATGCGCGCTCGTGGAAGCGAATGAGAAACTGGCAAAAGCGGAATTGATTGGGGTCATGGTGTAAAACAGCATGCGCTTCTTAGTCTGATGGCACATACTCTCTGTAAAACTCTGGGACATCGGGGCACCACACCTAAAGCAACGACGTGTACTGTGTTCAGATAGCTTGTCAATAGGACTGTCACGGTACTTTTATAGTGATTTTTACTAAGCTACGCCAACAGAGCATTGAGCTTAGGCTATATATGGTTATCTACCATAATTTGTAATCTTTGACATTATTCTTAGTTCCAAGAAATGTCCTATTGGTGGTACTACGGGGGTCAAACAATCAACTTTTGGGCGGATAGTTAACATTATTAAATCCATAGAAAACTACACAGAGAAGAGCACCAATCCATGTGACTAATTGTGTGTATCCCTTTTTCTCAATTTAGGTATAATACTGCAAGACTCACATCGACGCACTGGACGTTTGGCAATGTAGCACGGTTGTTCTGCAATTCCATCAAGTTGGCCTCAAGTATGTTAGGTCATTAGGAACAGTGTTAGGTTCCACAATCTTGTCATTTCCCTGAGCCAGTGTGCAGCAGGGAGCCATTTGCAATTGCACTGGACAAGGTGAACCGACGGAACATTCTTGGCTACAGAAGCACTAGAAGTATTATGGATATTGACAAAGTTATATATACATGCTTGTATTATGTACAATGTAGATTAATATACGATATATGTGTCTACACCCAGTGTCAATGAACTCATAAAACCAAAGAATGTTTCTAAATATTATTTGCAGGAGCACTTTCATTGGAAGGTCTGAGTAGAATAACTACAGGAGTTCCAATACAAAAGTTCATCCACCCACCAATTGCAGAAAAAAAATAAAAATAAAGTTATATATTTTAATTGTGGTCAGAGGTTTACTACTAACCCCTGATCTTAATGATGATTTTATTTTTGTTTATGGACTGGCTCAGGTTACAGGATGAATGCCACAATACCCGTTTTATTTGTACTTTGATAGACAGTTAACGGAAACGAACATAAACTACTTAAGAGTAGATTCATGCGTAAAATGACGAGGTATCGGGATCGCTGCATAGGACTCACTAATCGCCGATAGTGGACCAGCATTTCGGCAGTATCAGTCCATTTCAGGAACTACTCTAACAAACAGCCGCTCAAATGGATATGTGTGCAATACATCAAGGAAAGGAGTCCCCACTCCTGGCTCCGCATCCCCAACTCCATGGACTCTCTCAGCCTCCAGGAGCGCTTGGTGGTGTGGAACCAGCATTAGGAGAGGTGCTGATGGCCACTGGCAGCCGATGTGGCTTTTCTTGGCGTCGGAAGTGTAAGCTGGCAGATCTGAGGAGTCATCGCATAGTGGACCACATCTTGACACGAGTTTTCCACTGCTCCGAGACACGACGGAGTTCCCCAACACTAGCGCGTTACGCACACGTGCCGCTGCGTCACGCCACCAGGATTTCCCGCTCGGAAGAATGGAGATAAAATATTGAAAATACTAGCTTTTACACACATGATGGATACAAAAGATTACACCATAGTTAGATAGTTTGGGTTGAGGGGAAAAAAACAAAAACAAAAAAAAAAACTACTTACATACAAGAGGATACCCTTGTTTTTTTATATGGACTAAGTACATATTTAAACATTATATATAACTTAGTGTTCTATTCAAGTTGATTTCCATTTGCCATTTGCAAATTTTTCTTTCATGTGATGAATGCTTTAGGCATATCCTTCAGTTTGTCCCTCAATGTCTTGTCCTCCCTGTGACTGCAGTAAACACAGTGGCTTCAACGCAGGGGAAGCAGATGACCCGACCACGGCAGGCCGTCCATTCCCACACATCTTGCGCAGATTATTTTCTGTTAGGGCCGGCAACACAGCAGTGGGTCAGGTCCTATGTGAATTGGGGTGACTGTATCAATTGCGTGAAGCTACTCTGCTAGGAGGGGGTATCCAGTGACTACAAACGCTTCTGCAGTCTTCAATCATCTACTACAACCGTGTCAGAGGAAGAAAAGTTCGAGTGGGGCACCAGAAAATATGATTACATTTTTAAGCAGGTGTAAATTTAAAGCTACAAAACGTGAAGGCATAAACTCAGCCGTAAATGTCCGTATGTAGAATCGGAGACAGAAAAATAAGAGACATAAATATGCTGTGTACCTGGCGAATTACAAAAGACCAGCCTTGAGTTTCCTGATCCCCTCTCTTCGTTCCATCGGCAATAGTAGAGTGAAATGTCCTCAGGGATTGCTGGGATGAAGTTGGCCATGCCGGGCGTGAGGTGGAAGTACCTCCTTTCCTCATAATAGACTTGGAAATCTGTCAGAAGCAAGAAATCGAGGTACAATGTAGTGAATGACCAGGACAACAGTGATAATCTGTTGGCCTCTAAAGGGATTTCCAAAGCCACACTTGTTACTGATTGTTTAATGGAGGTAGAATGCTGAAAAGGTTAGAACAAAACCTAAAAGGGCTCTGATATGGACTTTTAGTTCTGGATCACAAGACATTCGTCTCCCATGTCAGATTAGTATGTTGTCAATATGTCATAAGCACAAAATTGGGCAGTAAACCACACAAACTTCCATGTTTATAACATGTTAAATGATTAAATTTAACAAACACAAATAATTACTTCGTGTGTGTTTGTGTGTGTGGAGGTGGCACACAGGCTGAATGAACTGGTGCGACTGTGTTTTGGTTGTGGTAAAGGAACTCCTCATCCCATAACGGACACGCCACACATTACAGAGCATGGGTGGTTACATAAAAAAAGTTGGAGGGCATCATACGCTGACTTGCTGTAGATGACTTCGTAATAAG
>NC_045733.1:15314281-15317032 GCF_008692095.1 Etheostoma spectabile
ATGCCAAAAGGTTGTATGCTGACACAATTATTAAAAACTTTATTAATTTACATAAGTAGATTATTGTGACAGCTAATTCCTTATTCCAACCCGTGTGAGAGCTAGAGCATCTCCAACTCGCTATCTCTTGCGATGCAGCTCCTGATGCGTAGCCAAAGGGAATCGAGCCAAAGTTGTCGACACGATCTTGTGGAATCTTTCCGTTCCGCGACTCGGGTCTGAAAGTTGAAGCATCAGGAAAGTCTTTCTCCAGAAGATGTTGAGTAGGACAAAGGGCCAATCCCCCGAATCTCAAGTAAGAAAAACAAAAACAAATGTAAATGAACGCAGCTTGTGTATGAGTAACGCGGATATATTACATCTGGGTCCCCTGTAAGTTTTGTCTGACTTTCCTGGTCATGACCTTTCTTCAACACATGCACAGCAGGCACTCACATTATTATGTCTTATCAGTCGTTACCCCTTGGGGATTAGAGTATCCGCCCCAATCAAGTCTCTTGGGTATCAGTCCGGTGACATGGGAGAACTGGAAAAAAACCTGCTCCAGACAAAGGGGGCGGTGCACAAAGGACTGTTACTCCAACACAGTAAAATGTAACTCAGTTTTACAAAGGTGTAATCTAATGGATAAGTGAGAGGCACCACCAGAGAAAGATTAATGGACAAAAGATATCATGTAAAAAAAAGTCATTGCCCTAACCTATTTTCCGGTATTAAACTATTGCTTGCAGTGGTTAGCATGGCAAGTGAGAGCGAACAAAAGACAACGGAGCATTAACAGATAGTTAAGAAAAAAGCTCAGGGAGTATTTAAATATACATGTGCAGTCTGTACCGAGTGTCTCTTTGACCAGCTTGATGAGAGGCAGCGGGGGACATCGTCTCGGGCATATGTGACAGGTCCCGGGTCCTTGTCACTTCGCGCAAGATTTGCGCTCTGTACTATGAGGGTGCGCGCTACCAAGTAGTGGACCATGAAAGAGTAAAAGGAATGTCGGGGGAATGAAAAGGTACGTGTATTAGTATGCGTTCATGCTTCTTAAAAAAAGCTTTGTGGAGATGTGCATTGTTTCTTTATGTTATTAACTCAGGTTGGAACTGCAATGTATGCCAAATCTAAGCGGTTTCCATTGACGTTGCGTACGTGGTGGGGACAAACAATGAGGGGCTTCAATCCACGGGCTGAGGTGGCGTGAGAACAAGTTTGACTGGGGATACAGTCGATTACTCACCGACTTCACTCTCTGAGCTGAAAATGGCACAGTTAACCACGCAACAGCCGGATGTAGCGCCAGGAAACCTATCCCTTGACACTGACTCACAACACATACATGGACGGCCAAAACGACACTATCAGTGGGGCTCAAAAAGTTTGGGAAAACCCAGGTCAAAATGTGTAGTTATTTGCTAAAGAAGCACAGCAAAGAAAATATGGAAAAAATCCCAAAAAGGCATCCAAATGGACAGATTAGAATTAGACCATTCATATGATAGTCACAAAAAAGTTAGATTTATTAATATTCATTACACAGGCCCCTGCAGAGTCGCTATGCATACACCTCCCCCTTTGGGAAAGCTAAAACGACCGGTCCTGGATGTTCTCAGTCATCGTTCTGGAAAGAAAGATGATGTCAATTTAGGTTTGAAAGCCAGAACTCATCTGACCATGCCCCAACAATCAGCACCACATGGCGTGTCTCTAAGCAGTTGTCTAGAAAACTGAACTGTTGTAGTACACCATTCCACAAAATCAGCGTTTGAAGTTGTACAAATGAACATATAGAGCGCCTGATGATTGTGGAAACAAGTTCGTGGACAATGAGGTCAAAGAGAACTTGGCCGCAATGAGGAAAGGTACGTGTGGAGAGAAAGGAAACAGAATTAATGAAACGAACCTCTGTCCAACTGTTAAATACTGGGGGGGGGGTGATCAATCCATGCTTTGGGGTTGTATTGCAGCAGTGGACAGGGAACATTTCACGAGGTATGGATTCATAAAATGCTCAGAAATTTTGAGACGCTAAATGATGGCATCTGTGAAAAAGCTAAGTTAAAGACAGGATGCTGTCTACAAATGGATAATGATCCTAAACACAACTCAAAACTCGAAGGGGATTACATCAAGGGGGTAAACTGAAGGTTTTGCTATGGCCTTCACAATCTCGACTCAAATAATTGAAAATCTTTGGTGACCTTAAAGAGCAGTGTGACAGACAGCCAGAAACTCAAAGAAACTGGAAGACTTTAGAAGGAAGAATGGGGGAAGTACCTCAAACAAGAATCAAACGCCTCTTGCGTACAAGAAGCGTTCCAGCTGTGCTACTTGTGTGATACTTGCCAAAGGAGGCAGTACAAGGTATTAACTCTGCAGGGTGCCCAAACTTTTGCAGACAACATTTTTTTTGTTGTTATTTTAAAAGTGTAAATGATGGAAATAAAATTTAACTTTTTGTGACATATAATAGAAATGTCTAATCTGTCATTTGATTCCTTTTGGAAATTTTTCCATCTTTTCTTGGCTTCTTCATGCACAAAAATTTACCTGGGGGGCCCAAACTTTCGACCCCCAATATGTATGTGACTCCGAACCTCTCTACTTCCTGCTGAAGCTACACACTGCACCTCTAAACTCCTAAAAACACTATTTGCACATCTTCCTTTAACACACAGACACACACACCGTGTCGACCCCGGCCAGTAGCATCTCCGTAAAATTGGCGTAGATCTCCTCAGTGCTCATCTCCTTGGTAAT
>NC_045733.1:15317042-15323460 GCF_008692095.1 Etheostoma spectabile
CATGTGTGTGAGCAGTCCCCCCTTCACCTCCTCTCCCCGCTCCAGCTGGGCCTTAATTTCGGTGAGCCTCTTATCAACATGAATACTGCCTGGGATCAGAAAGAGAAAGGTGGGATAAATGGAAAGGTGGGAAGGGTAAAAGAGGTTAGTGAAGGAAATGGAAAAAGGAATAGGTTATGTAACAGAGGGACCCCATACTGAAAACAGCTAAATAAGGTATTCTGTGGCTCTGAAGAAGCTTGGTCAAATATGAAAAAAATTACATCACTTACTGAATTTGAAGAGGCCGTCCCAGGAGAGACAGAACTCCTCCCATGGTTTGGGAATGACCGGTCGGAGCCACTTGGGGATCGCCCCGGCATACATGGTTGTCTTGAAGGAGCTGAACATGAGGTGCAGAGCACCGATGTAGTCTTGGGTTTCCTGGGGAATCTCATTTTCCAAACAGCCAAGTCGGGACTCATACAAAATGACCGCCACACCTGGAGACAAGACAAAGTCAAGGAAGAGGTAGACAGCTGTTCAATTTTCCAGTTGGAAAGCTGCAATGATTCCTTTCCATCACTTATTACCTTAAGAACAACTGAAATGTAACAGGTAAATTGTAATGTTGTAAATCTAATTTTAGAGGATTGAAGGAGATGGTTTGCGTATTTGTCTTTTTTTCTCTCTGCTATGACCTCATCCTGCATTCCTGTTGTCCTGTCTGATGGCCTCACTGATGTCCTTACCTCTTCACCTGCACTATCCTTTCAATTCCTCCATGCCCAACATTCAGTTCATTCACAAACAATTGTCTTTACAAACCTTCCATGGCATATTTGAAGAAGAGGTCATTCACGTTGAGAACAGTTGCTCCGTCAGACTCCTGGGTGCGCAGAATAGAAACTCTCTTGATGAGGTCATCTACCACTTGGTTCACATCATCAGAGAAGACTGCTACATCACGGGGACGCATGACAAGCTGCCTGAGCACGCTCCGCATCTTTAGCCAATCTTCTCCCTCACTGGAAAACAGGACATAAGAAACAAGGTACATTTTTGGCAAGGCATTTTTAGACTTATTGAGGAAATAGCCTTATGACGAAGCTGTTAAAAAACTGAAGTTTGATACCATATGAGTTCATAGATAGAAAAGCAGACAACCGAGAAGTAAAAGAGCATGCATACAAAAAATGAGCTAAGCTTAAAAATGTTTTTTGCTGTCCCCATCAACACATTTAGAAACTACGGTGATTATCCTGTCGATCCCCAAAGTCATTCAGTTCATAGGGATCTTTCTAGACTCAAAATCTCAAAGTTAATAGGGGGACTCACGCTGAGATGAGGCCAGTGGAACGGCCTCTCATGTCTCTGTACTCCTTCCAGTAGTCCATGTTACCTCTCTGAGGGGCCACACCCTCGGCCCTCAGCACCTCAGCCACCAGGTCACGGTCTGCCACTGAGACCACCAGCTGGGGCCCAAAACGGGATTTGAATATTTTGCCATACTTCTTCCTGTGCTCCATCTATAAAGCAGTAGTGACACAAACAGTAGTCCCATTTATGTCTTCTTCTTCTTCTGTAAGGGTTGTTTAGTCATGCTGCTAATTTCCAACTCCAAATTATCTCTACAGACTAATATCCAAGCGCTTTAACAAGATTGTCTTCTGCATTTTGTAAGGGAAAGAACACTCAGTGTTTTATGTAACTCACTTAAAGACAAAACCACCCTGGACTGCTGACCAGCAGCGGCCAAACTAATAGTGCGCTTTTACGCAGTGGTATAAAGAGAGGAATATATGAACACAATTACCTGAATTTCATGAACTCTGCTAAACCCGTCTCTCCAAAAGAACTCAATGAAGTTGGATAGGGCACTAGGTCCAGGCATTTCCTTCAGGGTCTTGATTCTGGTTTGCTTGCCAACATCAGCCAGTGTGATCAATCTGTCAGGTACAGCCACATCTCTAGCCGCAGAGGTCCCAAATTCCTTGCTGGCTGCTGACTTGTGCAACGTGCGTAAAACAAAAAACAGCTGCTTATTTAGCCGGTTGCATTGCAAATTCTTCCAGCATGCTGTCGTAAAATGATTCAGGATTGCCATTATTGTGATACTTTGGTTTCCGTGCGCAAAAAACTAGATATGATTCTCGAAGTCTAAAACCCGCAGAGTTCACATCTGCAAATCAAATGATCCTGGTACGCAGTCCTCAAGGTGTGCTATTGTAATGTTATGGTACTGTATTGTGGAACTCCTTTAAGGAGAATTGAACAACCTCAGAAGTGGAAGAGGATCGGATGTACGCTTCTAAAGAAGGTTGGATAGCTCTGTATGGTGTGGGCGTTGGGGTTCTTTTATTGGATGAGGAGTTCCAAAACAGAGATCGCACCAATCATTCCGCCTGTGTGCTTACAGACCACTTCTGGCGCGCACACACACACACACACACACACACACACACACACACACAACCACACACACACAATATTGGCTTAGTGTGACCTTAAGGTCACACTAAGCCAATTTGAATGTTCCCAGTGGTTACTTAACAAAATAAAATCTCTCCCACAGTCTTGCTCATACACACTGCAACTCTATACTGCTCAAAAATCCCTCTCTGCACACAGACACCCACATCAACATGTGTCAACCCGGCCAGTAGCATCCCGTAAAATTGGGTAGATTCATCGTGTCATCTCCTTGGTAATGAGCATGTGTGGAGCCGTCACCATTCCCTACTTACCCGCCTCGTGGGCCTTAATCTCGGTGAGCCTCTTATCAACGTGAATACTGCCTGGGATCAGACAGAGAAGGTGGGGTGAATGGAAAGATGGGAAAAAAGGGAAAAGTAGTGAAGGAAAGTGGAAAAAAGAGAACAGGTTATGTAACAGAGGGACCCCATACTCACACAATCCCATGGGACAGCTTAGAGATTTATATCCAATTTAACATTCCTCTCTATTGATGTCAGGCTATTCACAAACATGGTTAGCAAATGCTTATCCAGGCCTAAGCTGTCCTGTTTTGTATTTTCAAAAAGTACCACTAAGACCCTATTATCTAACATGTTTGCACATTAAAAACTATATATAATGGTCTTTGGAGAAGTGGTATGTCAAATCTCTATGCGCCAATTATGAATTGTTGCTTTTAAAAGTAAACAACTTCAATAAAGTCCTTCTAGTCATTCAGAGCAAGGAAATCTTTTTTAATTTTAGTCAGTCTGGGAAAACTGTTGCATAATGTCTTCTATGGCACTAAATGTACTAAATGACTAGAATACTTTTTTCAATGTACTCTAGTTAAAGAAGGCAGATATTGTAGTTCACTGGAACATACATGTATACTAAACAAGTATTTACTATTTTATTTGTTATTCCTTTCCATCCCTTATTCCCTTAAGTATAACTGGAATGTAACAGGTGAATCAAAACATTGTAAATCTAATTTTGAGAGGCATGATTAAGACGGTTGGCATATTTTTCTATTTTGCTCTCTGCTATCACATCCTCTTGCGTACATGATGTCCTCTCTGATGGCCTCATAGATCATGAAACTATACAGTTCTTCCCATTCACCAAAACATGTACTATAAATAAAATACTAAAACGTTTGTGATTTTATCCCATTGAAGGAGATCAGATAATAATGTGTAAGGAGTGGAATGCATTGCCATAAAATATTTTCTCTAGAGACAGATTATAATGGAGAGAAAACATTTAGTGTCTTATGCAATGCAAAACTCGTGCCCTGGAGTGGAAAGCTGACCATCGGTCTGTGCCTTTTTAGCCATAGGAAAAGTAGGTATAATAATAATTTTATACTGTTTATTGACCCCCAGATGCCAGAGTGAGTGGGCTGCCAATGCTGGATCAGCGCTCTGAATAGATGGGGGGCGGTGCGGTACTGGCAGCACCCAGGAGGTGAACAGGCATCTCTCCAGCTACCAAGCCACACTCTGTACTTTGGTCTGTACTGGAACTTGAACCAGTAACCCTCCCGTTCCCAACCCAACACCCTACAGACAGAGCAACTGCCACCCTACACAGGCTCTTTGCCATTTGTGGGGAACACAAAAAAATAAGATTTTATCTGTCAAACAAAACAAGTATCATTAAAGGCATATATGAACACGGTTAAAGGGAATCACAGGTGAGAAGGCGAAGGAGTAATTAGGATCTGAGAAGCCATTCAGTTTTTCAACCTCAGCTGTGTGATGTTTTTTTCTGCTTGTCTTTAATCTGTCACAGTCAGTCTTTTCGTAGGTGTTATTAAATGCATTTATAAAAATAAAGTATTAACCTCATTATTTGCACCAGCAAGCATTGGAAATGGTTTCAAATTCACTCCAGTTGCATTTTTTGTGGTCTGATTGCCACTAGTCATCAACAAGCCGATCAAGTAAACCCACAAACCCTTTACTGCTCTCTATCTCCAAAATAAAAGCTCAAATTAACCTAAAAGTTTCTGCTCCTTCCAGTCTTTAAGGAGCAATAAATATTGTAGCTACACTTTATTTACTATTGTCACTATTAATTGCTGGTAGTAACAAGTTATTATAGTTACTTTGTTTAGTTTTGCTCATTTTAATTGTTGACATGTTCCATTTTGCCATACTTGCCGGACATCTGTTATACACCATTGTATAGACTAATTTGTATAATACCTATTCATTTCTTAGGAGACTTACAATAATTTCAGCCTCCCACAGATGTAAACTAGTTATCTCTTACAATAAAAACACAAAGAGCTATCATTTTTTTTAGACTTCTCAGAATCAATAAATAGAACATTCCAATAACATTTCTTTCACAAAATATATTTAGCAAAGTCTTAAAGACAAACATTTTAGAACAAAACATATTATTGGAAATTAACATCAGGAACAGATAAATGTCCACTGATTATGTGGGTTTAATTAGTTATGTCTTAATGTGTAAAAAATGTAGCCGCACTTACAAAAATTCCAATATACATCCACGGTTTTCCTCCTCAGAAACAGTTGTCAGTGAAGCCCACACCAACAGCAAATAAGACACAGGTTATTCCACGTAAGGCTAACATCAGCCATCCGTCTACTTTGGTACCCTCTCTATACACATACATTACTGCAAACAGCAAGTCAAAGCCCCTCAAGCGTTGTGGGATTAAGCTTGACTTTCAAAAACAACACCTAATTTTGTTGCGGAACGAGCCCAATTGGCTAGCTGCATCACTGCAACACAACACAGAAATGAAAAAATGAGTTAGCAATGCATGTCATCTGTAAATGTCATTCCATGTAGGTGCTTGAGGGAGCTGGAGATGAGACTTTCAAATGTATCACACAGAGCTGTCGAGCCCTGCTGGCGTCATTCACTGTGTACAGTATATCATCATTTGCTCCAAATCATATTCAGTTTCAGTGTGTATTCAGTCATTGCTCTCTACTCCAGACCAAGATGGACTCTCCGATCTCAGTGGACATTAGTTCACCCCAACTTTGTCCTGTTACCTTGTTGCAACTGAGTAAGTCTTTAGGTGCATCTACTTTCTGAAGCGCTTGAACAGTGGATGAATGTTTTTGCCTAATGCAGCTTTGCTGCCTCGACTCTGGTATTCCATGTAGACGGTGTCATCTGCACCTGACATGGAGCTCATGGTGCCCGTTCGTCTTGAGAACTGATGGGGAAGCAGGGAGAGAAAGAAAACTAGTGAGAATATTGTAATATACGATAGCATCATTGTACGCATGCAATGGCCATTGCCTTAGTGTCCTTTCTGAGTCCAGGTATAGTGAAAGTCCTCACCTGTGGTCGTCCGCCCACCTCCCCTGCCACCACTTCCTCCTCAGCATCCAGGTCTGAAGCAGCGAGGACCTTCTGAAGCAGTTGCTGTTGCTCCTCTTTTGAGGAGAACATTAAGTCCTCTTCCTCCATACCTGCCAACTTTGTGATCACCTACGAAAGAAGAGGAACATGACAACATAAAAAAATGTATTATTTGTAAATTGAAGAATGATGTTTATTGACAAACCTGTTACCACTTGTCCATTAAATAAATGGTTACAATTTTACTTTTTTAAACCGGCATTTTGTTATTTAATATGAACTCTATTCCTCCAAATAAAATTGTACAGATGTCTACAACAGAATAGGTGGAGTTCTCTTCAGATATTAACTCTGTGTGTGAAAGCTGGATCCTTTTTTTTCTGGATAAGTTTTTGTTTTGTCCCTCTAAAGTGAACTCCTATTGGCTGTTGCCAGAATCACTTTCAGATTTCAGTGTTGGTGAGTCTGCTTCACAAGTCCAGCCAGACGGGACCACACATTTGCTAAAACACATCAGGCTTAAACTAGTCTTGGGGAAACTGTATTGATAACAGAAACAAGAAAATAACATTTGTAAGGTCTCATGACATGGTGCTCTTTGGATGCTTTTATATACCCTTAGTGG
>NC_045733.1:15323470-15323880 GCF_008692095.1 Etheostoma spectabile
CCCTAATACTGTATCTGAAGTCTCTTTTCCAAAATTCAGCCTTGGTGCAGAGTTACAGCCACTAGAGCCAGTCCCAATATGAGCTTTCTGAGTGCCATTTCTGAGTCTGTAGCTTTTGAGGAGGAAAGGGGGGGGGGCAAGGTGGAGGCTGGGGTTGTGGCCTTGACCAACTGCCACTTTCCTCATTGGAAAGTCCTGATGTCTCTCTCTCATGGGTGGGCTAAATTCTCTAGACGGGCAAAGCAGAGAAAGCGGAAGTAACCTTGCCCTTTATGACCTCATAAGGAGCAAGATTTCATTTCGGCCCATCTGAGCTTTCATTTTCACAAAGGCAGAGCAGGATACCCAGGATATCACCATTTCTAGCCACTGGAGGATCATAGGCAGGCTGGGGGAACTCATATTAATGT
>NC_045733.1:15323890-15329346 GCF_008692095.1 Etheostoma spectabile
CATAAAGTGAAATTTTCATGCCATGGGACCTAACTAAAATAATTAAACACTTTTTCAAAATTTATATTACATTTAAATGAGGTTGTCCAAAACTAAAGTGGAATAAACCTTTAGCCCTTTTAGATCCTGTGTCTTGTCTGACCTATCCTTCAGTATAATTGTTCCAAACTGTGAGAGCAAACATATATGGTCCATGGTGTATGAACAAGGTCACACTTGTATTGCAATTCTGAAGGGAAACAAATAATGTGAAATTGAGTGGAGATGAGAAGATGAGGTAAGGGTGAACACACCTTAAAGCTGTAACCCTGGTCCACCAGGAACCTCTGCCTCTTGGTGGAGTAAGCCATCTCCTGGGTGTCTTGGGACACCAGTGAGTAGAAGTAGGCATTGTACTCCTCTGCAACCATTCCTAAACAAGCAGAAAGGCACAGTAATAATATCTGTTATAGTTAATGGATGGAGGTCGACAAAACAGATGCGTCAGCATGTGTTTGCAAAGGCAAACAATCCATGTGTTCAAAGTTTGTTTTTGGGTGACAAACGGACCTTTCTTGGCTCGTAAGACTCTGCCAAGCCTCTGGGCCTCCTGTCTGCGTGACCCACCGTGGGAAGAGATCTGGATCAGAACATTGGCTTCTGGCAAGTCAAATGAGGTGTCTCCAACCTGTTTGGTAGCAGGAATATAGGACAAATTCACAGACATGCATCCATTCCATTACTGGAATATTGTTCCACTTGTGTGCCACCTACTGGCCAACAAAAGGGCACATGATTGCTGAATGAGTAGGCCACTATTACATACAGAAAGAGACAATCAATAAAAAGATTGATAAGCTCACTTTGGAGATGAAAATGGTGTTGATCTTGGGGTTGTGTTTGAAGTTCTGTAAAATCTGCATTCGTTCCCCCTGAGAGGTTGGGCCATAGATGTAAGGCCTTGAGAGGAAAATGAGAAAGCGGAGTTTAAACAAAAAGAAGTCCAATCTGAACAGGAAGTTTACTCAAACATTTGAAATGCTGCTCTTGTCATAAATAACATACTTGTTGAGTCGAATGGCGTATTCCTTTAAGGCAAACACGTTGTCAGCAAAGACCATAATCTTGTCATTGCGCCGCTCGTGGAAGCGAATGAGAAACTGGCAAACGCGGAACTTATTGGGGTTCATGGTGTAAAACAGCATGCGCTTCTTAGTCTTGATGGCCACATACTCTCTGTAAAACTCTGGAGACATCGGGCACCACACCTAAAGCACAGACGTGTACATGGTTCAGATAGCTTTGTCAATATGGAACATGCTCACTGGTACTATTTATATTGATTTTTGACTAAAGCTACGCCAAAGAGCCTTGAGTCTTAGGATATTATGGTTTATATACCCATAATGTTAATCTTTGACATATCTTAGTTCACCAAGAAATGTCCTATTTGGTGGCTACTTAGGGGGTCAACAATCAACTTTTTGGGCGATAGTTTAACATTTATTAAATCACATAGAAGACTACACAGAGAAGAGCACACAATCAATTGTTGACTAATTGTGTGTATCCCTTTTTCTCAATTTATGGTATAATACTGCAAGACTCACCTCCGCGCACTGGACTTTGGCAATGTAGCCGTTGTTCTGCAATTCCATCCAGTTGGCCTCAAATAGTTTAGGTCCAATTAGGAAGTTTAGGTCCACAATCTTGTCATCTTCCCTGACCAGTGTGGCAGTGAGTCCCATTTTGCAATGTGCCTGGACAATGGTCAGAACACGACGGAACATCTTGGCTACAGAAAGCACATAAGTATTATGGATTATGTACAAGTATTATATCTACATGTTGTATTATGTCAACATGTAGATTAATATTACCGATATATGTGTCTACACCATGTGTCAATAATCGCACTATAACCCAAAGCATTTCCTCTAAATATTATTTGCATGAGGCCTTTCCATTGGAAGGTACTGATGTATAATAACTACAGATGTTCCAATACAAAAGTTTCCTCCCCGACACCAATGCAGAAAAAAATAAAAATAATTATATATTATAATTTGGTTCAGCTGTTTACTACTAACCCTGTGATATTATATGATTGATTTTATTTTTCGTATGGCCTGGCTCAGGTTACAGCGAATGAATGCCAAATACCCGCTTTTATTTTGTACTTTGATAGACAGTCTAACGGAAACAGAACATAAACTACTTAAGAGTAGATTTCAGGGCTAAATGACGAGGTATCGGATCGCTGCATAGACTCACATAATCGCCGATAGTGGGACCAGCATTTCAGGCAGTATCAGTTCCATTTCAGAACTACTCTAACAACAGCCGCTCACCAGGGATAGTGTGCACCTCATCCAGGATAATGAGTCCCCACTCCTGGCTCCGCATCCACTCCATGACTCTCTCAGCCTCCCAGGAGCGCTTGGTGGTGTGACCCAGCATAGAGTAGGTGCTGATGGCCACTGAGCAGCCGATGGGCTTGTCCTTGGCGTCGGAAGTGAAGCGGCAGATCTGAGAGTCATCGATAGTGGACCACATCTTGAACTGAGCTTTCCACTGCTCCACTGACACCGAGGAGTTCCCCAACACTAAGCAGCGTTTACGCACCGTGCACGCTGCTGTCACGCCCACCAGAGATTTGCCCGCTCCTGGAAAGCAATGGGGAGATAAAATATTGAAACATACTAGCTTTTTACACACATTGATGATACAAAAGATTACCAATAGTTAGTAATAGTTTGGGTTGAGGGGAAAAAACAAAAACAAAAAAAAACTACTTAATACAAGAGTATATCCCTTGTTTTTTTTATATGGACTAAGCTAATATTTTAAACATTTTATATAATACATTAGTATTTCATATTCAAGTTGATTTTCATTTTGCAATTTGAATATTTTATTTTCATTGTGATGAAATGCTTTAGGCATATCCTTTCAGTTTTGTCCCTCAATGTCTTGTCCTCCCTTGACTGCAGTAAACCAGGTGTCTCACCGCAGGGCAGCACGATGACCCCAGAGCGAGCACGTCCATTCCCAAACATCTTGCGCAGACTCTTTTCCTGGTAGGGCCGCAACACAGCAGTGGGCTTCAGGTCTATGTTGATATCTGGGTTGACTGTATCATTGCGGAAGTCATACTCTGCTAGGAGGGGGTACTCCAGCTGAATACAACGCTTCTGCAGTTCTTCAATCATCTCCTACACCGGGTCAGAGAAGAACAGTTCAGAGTGGGGCACAGAAATATGATTACATTTTTTAAGCAGGGTGGTAAATTTTAAAGCTACAAAACGTGAATGGCATAAACTTCAGCAGTAATGTTAAGTATGTAGAACTGAGACAGCAAAAATAAGAGAACATAAATATGATGTGTACCTGGCGAATCTCAAAAGACACAGCCTGAGTCTCTTCCTCCTCCTCCTCTTCTTTATCCATCTGCTCATAGTAGCTGAAGATGTCCTCAGGGATCTGCTGGGATGAAGTTTGGCCATCGCCGGGCTGTGAGGTGGAAGTACCTCCCTTTTCCTCAATAGACTTGGAAATCTGTCAGAAGAAGAAATCGAGGTACAATTGTTAGTGAATGACCAGGACAACAGTGATAACTCCTGTTGGCCCTCTAAAGGGATATTTCCAAAGCACAACTTGTTACTGATTTTTAATTGGATGGTAGAATAGCTGAAAGGTTAGAACAAACCTAAAGGGCTCTGATATGACTGTTTAGTTCCTGGATCACAAGACATTCTTCTCCCATGTCAGTATTATTATGTTGTCAATATGTCATAATGCACCAACATTGGGCAGTAAACACACAAACTTCATTGTTTATAACATGTTAAAATGATTTAAATTTAAAACAATAATAAATTACTTTGTGTGTGTGTGTGTGTGTTGGAGGTGGGCACACAGGCTGAATGACTGGTGCGATCTGTGTTTTGGCTTGTGGTAAGGAACTCCTCATCCAATAAAGGAATCGCCCACATCATACAGAGCTATGTGTGCGTACAATAAAAAAAGTTGGATGGCATACCGCTGACTTGCTGTAGATGACTTCCGTAATAAGCTCAGTGTCTGCTCCGTCTGCAGTGCGGAGACGGCAGTCACGGATCACGTTGTCCTGCAGAAGGCGCTGGATCACATCAGGGAAGGTACTCTCAACAAAGTACCTGAAGGTAGACAGGTAGCACAGCTTAAGAAGAGTGCCAAGGGAATGATTAATGATATGACAGAAGGAATAGTTGTTGATATGACTTTACCTATTGTGCTTGAGCACCAGTTTGACTTTGCCGTAGCTCACTGTGCAGAGCTGAGAGAAGGAAAGGGATACAATGCAATGAATAAAAAACCACGTTTTGCACACAACTTAAAACCATACATTTGGATTGTCCTCTTCCATTAAAACCCCAGATACTCTCTCATTCAGACCTGAATGAACTGCACGATTCCATCGGGTAACGACGTCTTGCTGAGTTTCTGCAGGTACTCCACAATATCAGAGGTCTGTAGCCCGACACTGACCGCTGCATACAGGGAGTAGGCCGTCAGCTTGTACTCATGAATATGATTAGGCCGGCACACTGGTTCTGCAATGGCCACCATGAAATCCTGGGCGTACTTATACACTGGTGAGAAGGCCTCCAGAAAGATGTGTCCATCTGGAGCCTGGAGGAGATAAGAATGAAAAAATGAGATGAGAAAGAAATACAAAGAGACATCTCTTATAATATTGTAGAAAAATCAGCAAGACGACCACCAAGTGTTTCATTTGTAAACTGTCTTAAAAGCTGCTCTAAGCGATGTTGGGGGACGTAACTTCTTGTTGACGTTCAAAGTGTTTTCAAACAAAACAAGACTAGCTTGCCCCTCACACCCCAACCCCCAGATCCTTCTTGTCGGTTATTGGCTGGAACGCTGGAACTCTGTTTGTGTATGCTTCTTGGTGCAGGTGGGCACAGATTATTTTTGGTGCTGTTTGTAGACCCTGGGCGGTCTACAGAGACTGCGTTTTTGTTTTTTTAAAGTGTGTTCTGGAGACAGGGAGCACTGCAGGGAGCAGATAGTGAGGAGATAACTGCTGTATGTGACAACAAATGTTGTACCTTAAAACACGCGTGACCTCGCTTAGAGCACCTTTAAGTGCGTAAATCCACAATCCAAACCCATCTTACCACCCAGAGGGGGCGTGAAGAGTGATCATTCTTCAACAGCATCTGAACACGATAATCTTTGGCTCCATATTCATCCAGTTTTGTACTGGACTCATCCACTTGTTTCCCTGCAGCAGCAGGTATGGCCTCCTGAGACTCGCTGCCCACTACCTCTTCTTCATCTTCTTCCTCCTCATGGAAACGCTTCTTGGACTTCTTGTCTGTATGAGTTAGAAAAAAAACATTTCCAGTAATAGTGGTGGACAAATCACCACAGAAACATATTAGTTCTGTGTGTGTGTGTGTGTGTGTGTGTGT
>NC_045733.1:15329356-15346636 GCF_008692095.1 Etheostoma spectabile
GTGTGTGTGTGTGTGTGTGTGTGTGTGAGTGTACTTTTATACACACGCATTTGTCAACACGTCATGTAGTTTTTGACCGATTCCTGTGTTTTAATTAATCATTATAGGGTGCGTTTGACAAATATCAGGTACCTTTGACGTTAAAACCTTTCACAGCAAATGCTAACATTACCCTACAGCAAGACACGGAATAACGTGGATCACTGGCGTTTAAAGACTCCAGATGCAAAACTTCAGTGTGGTCAGCAATAATGTTACACAGCAGGGACGTGAGTTTAAGTTCACGATATGTTCATCTTTCAGTTATCCGCAGTGACGTTAAACGTTAGCTAACGTTAACAGCTAGCTAGCTAAATAGATTGAACCAGAGCATTATCAACTCACCCCGATCTCCTTTATCCTTTTTACCCATTTTATATATTCTTAAATAGACGATTTCTTTCAAAACAAGACACGCATCTCATCATATGCCTGATGTCCTCCTGAAAGAAAGATGAGACTGTATTGTAGTCTGACCGGTGTCAAGTAACGTTACGCCACTATGCAAGCTTCCGGTCTCAGCCTTCAAAATAAAATATTCATGCAAGAACAACGCAACATTGGGGAAAACATGCTAGCTAGCCTACATGAGGGGGAGTTGTTTTTCACCATAATGTGTTGACAAAATAAATTATTGCACTTAACATAAAACGTTCTAAGCACAAACTAGACTGTGTGCATGTATGCATTTATTTATTTTATGATTTCATGGAAGAAACAGAAAAACACTGTTACAAATAAGGAAAATTACTATTAAATAATAGAGGTATAACTCATATTAGAAAAGACACATTCACCTAACATACTAACATGTTAACTGATAGATTTATGTAAACAATATATTTATTAGGATTTGTACACACAACCTTAACATAATAAAACGTGATGTCATGTGAAATGTTCATACACATAAATAAAATAAAATAAATAAAGGTGCTAAAGTTTAACATACAAAGGGCTACTTAGACTTTTAACTGATATTTAATGTGTTCATCAAAAGCATTCTCAACTGTATTACACCCAAGTGTAATTGATTGCTAAAGTATTATGTAATCAATGCACAGAAGTCTACATGACTGCATAAGTAATAACAAGCCTTCGGGGTAAGGTGTAACAGTGTATAAATTAAAACATCTAATTTATTGTGCTTTTATTCTGGCAGCACAATAGCTAAATTCTGGTTGTAGGTCTTCTTCGGCTAACTTGACAGACTGAAGCCTCATTGTGTTTACTTCCTGGGTGAGAGGTGAAATCCGTTCATGCGAGGTTTCTTTGGTTTGTCTTGTTCATGGAGAAGCTTTTAGTTGTTGATTTTTTTTTACTTTGATAGAAATTGTTAAAACTACGTGACTCGGTAAGGAAGCCATCCGTTTAAAATATGTCGTCAATCAGACCTGCTAAGGAGGAGAGGGATGAGGACTCTGATAATGCTAAAGGATGTAAGTATACGACAAAATACCACCCAAGTTACATTTGATTAAATGCTGTATAAATCACTATTATTTGCATCAGGTCGCCTTTTTCATGGTAGTTAATGTTATTTTCTTCTATAACCCTGTGTTAGTCTCTGGCCCTGCTTTGCCCCCTGGCTATAACCTGGGAGAACCGTCGAGCTCGTCGGATGACGGTGAACAGGAGGTGGCGGCCAAAAGAGCCAAAACAAGACACACAGCTGCAGACAAGTAGGTTCATTAATGGACTCGAATGTATAGAAAAATAAAGGGTCAACAAACAAAATGGCAAAATGTCTTTTGAACAGGGTGGAGAACACAAAGGTAATAATAAAAGCTGATGATGGTTTCTTTGGACCAGCCCTACCACCAGGATTCAAGAAACAACAGAGTTCACCAGAAAGGTGAGCACATGAATTGTTTGTGTTGTGGGTGATGTGTTAATTGTTGAAGCTGTACCTTAATTCAGTTTTATTTTATTTATAGTATCAAATCATAACAAGAGTGATCTCAAGACACTCTACAGATAGAGTAGGTCTAGACCACACTCTATAATTTACAAAGACCCAACAATTGTAGTAATTCCCCCAAGGGCAAGCATTTGGTGCGACAGTGGCGAGGAAAACTCCTTTTAGGAAGAAACCTCGGTGATGAGAAAAACTTTGTTTCAGGGAAAAATATCCCATAATAGACCCAGGCTCTTGGTAGGTGGTGTCTGTGATGAACACTGGCAATAATAGTCACAATAAAGATAATGGAACTATGAATAGGAGTAGTAGTATTTTATGGCGTATCAGGGCACTGCAGGGCCTTACAGGATGTAGCAGGGTGTAACAGGGCATAGCAGGGTGTAACAGGGCATAGCAGGGCGTAGCAGGGCATAGCAGGGTGTAACAGGGCATAGCAGGGTGTAACAGGGCATAGCAGGTTGAACAGGGCATAGCGGGTGTAGCAGGGCTAGCAGGGTGTAGCAGGGTCGATAGCAGGGCATAGCAGAGGGGTAGCAGGGCTAGCAGGGTGTAACAGGCATAGCAGGTGTAACAGGGCATAGCAGGGTGTAACAGGGCATAGCAGGTTGTAACAGGGCATAGCAGGTGTAACAGGGCATAGCAGGGTGTAACAGGGCATAGCAGGGCGTAGCAGGGCATAGCAGGGCGTAGCAGGGCGTAGCAGGGCGTAGCAGGGCGTAGCAGGGCATAGCAGGGCGTAGCAGGGCATAGCAGGGCGTAACAGGGCATAGCAGGGCGTAACAGGGCATAGCAGGGCGGAAACAGGGTACATAGCAGGGATTGTACAGGGCATAGCAGGTTGTAGCAGGGCATAGCAGGTTGTAGCAGGAGCAGGGTAAGGCAGCAGGTGGTAAACAGGGCATAGCAGGGCGTAGCAGGGCATAGCAGGGTGTAACAGGGCATAGCAGGGTGTAACAGGGCATAGCAGGTTGTAACAGGGCATAGCAGGTTGTAACAGGGCATAGCAGGTTGTAACAGGGCATAGCAGGGCATAGCAGGGTGTAGCAGGGTGTAGCAGGGCACGGAGCAGGACCACGGTGACCGCTGCAACTAGGCCTGCACGATTTGGGGAAAAATATGCATCGCGATTTTTTGTTGTTGCTTAGAATTTATATGATTTTCTGCCACGATTTTTTTTTTGACCACGACAAAACAAATTGGCAGTACCAAACAGATATTTTTTGGCACCTACAGCACAATGCGCATCACCACAAGCCTGTCAACAGAGAGGCTTCAATGAAGAGAAGGGAGCACATTGCAGCGCTTGGGAGCGCTTTAAAACCTATTTTATGCAGGCTGTGTTTAAAACTCCCAGAAGAAAGTAGTAGCGTTTGTGATACAGTCGGCTCGTAAAATTAAATAAGAATCATCAGTCATAAAAAAAAATGTTTTTAAATTTAAATCATGAAGGCTTAGCTGCAACCATGATTTAGGTGCCACCCTAATCCAAGGTAAACTACTGGGCGAAAGAACATTAGGAATCCTTACATTCTGTTCCCTCAGACCGCCTGTGCTGGGACCAGCTTTGCCCCCTGGGTTTCGGAGAGCGGTGTATGAAAACGATGATGATAAGGATGGGGAAGATGAAGAGGATTTCCCAGGGCCTGCCCTTCCCCCTGGCTACCAGGCGGAGTCCTCCAGCAGCGAGGGAGAGGATGATGAAGTGATTGGACCCATGCCGCCCAAAGGGCCTGTTGAAGACTCCGTGGCTCTGGACTTTGAGCGCAGAGCACGAAGAATGAAAGAGAAGCTGATAGGAAATGTGAGTCCTCTGTGATCTGCACAGTCTACACTATACAAACTCTTCGGTTACATGTTTACAGATTGACCTGTCAACGGGGGGGAATGTAATAGCATAAAAAAACAATAGCAATATTTAAGCAAATATATCTGGCACTAGGGTGTCCTGTTCTTTTTTTATGCCTTTTTAAAGGTTTTCCTCCTCTGCTAAATTACTTTGTTTATGTGTGTATTCCTGTGTTTGAACAGGACACTCCTGAGGTGCTGGCCAGAGAAACATGGATGACAGAGCTCCCACCAGAACTGCAGCACATTGGCTTGGGGGCTCGAACCTTCAAGAAGAAGTCGGGTCCAGAGAACAAGGATCGCTCCATTTGGACAGATACGCCAGCAGACATTGAGCGCAAGGCCAGGGTACGTCCTGAAAAAGAACATATCTTTATACTTTTTATTGATAATTCCTATTGAACATTGTTTATTGTTTATAACATATTACTTCTATCTACTTCTATATTCTATTCTTGACCAATAGGAACATCTTGAGCGAAAGAAGAAGGGTGAGGTGGAGATAGACGATGTCCCACAAGTCTCCAAGAAGGACGTGGAAATGGCAGATAAAGTGTCTAAGTATAATGTAAGTGGTATTAGGCTCAATCATTCTTTTGTCCTACATGTCCCTGTATCAAATGAATGCCAGATGTCATGTACATTTGTTCACATTAAGGTTGAAACTAAAATGTCTCTTCTCACTCCCTATTGTTAGGATTCCAAACGTGCCGAGTCTCTGGTGAGTATGCACACAAAGAAGATGAAGGAAAAAGCCAAGGAGAAGGCTGACAAACCAGTGGAGAGGAGACCATTCGATCGAGATGAAGACTTGCAGGTGAATCGCTTTGATGAGGCGCAGAAGCAGCGGCTGCTGAAGAAATCTCAGGAACTGAACACACGATTCTCCCACAGCAAGGACCGAATGTTCCTGTAACGAATTGTCAAAATGTTGGAAAGATGTTTGAACGGACAGACCTTCAGTTACTGTCCGGCTGGTTAAACTTTCATACAGGTTTTGTAAAATATGGACTATGTTTGTACAGATACACATGTCACAAATTTAACTAAACAGACTATAAAGATGTGGTAGACAGCGACTGGGTGCAATGCCACAGCAAATGTTTTCAAACTGATTCAAATTTTTATAAAGCAGCAGCCAGTGGAGCTTGTTTTTTTTTTCAGGAGACACTGATTTAGGGCTGATGATATGGAAGGAATTAATAAATGACATTTTCCTACATTGATATGGTTGATTTTGTGTACAGATTGCTGAAAAATGCAGTTATGCCGCATGCACTCCCTGTAGCTTTGCAATCTTCGATGTGTCTAATAAACTGCTTTTGCTAAAAAAGTTGATTAAACCTTGTGTTATAACGTTCACATGCATTACTATTTGTGAACGTGTGAGGTATTAACACTGCACATATGGTCAAAATGAAAAGGCTGTACACAGTAGTGCGGACCATCACGGTCGCCATACTTTATTTCTTTTACGCATGCGTGTATCGGTTGCATTTAGCTATCAGAAGCATCATTTTAAAACATGTCCGAGAAAGGAGAAGTGGATTTAACTGGTGCCAAGCAGAACACGGGTGTGTGGCTTGTAAAGGTATACGTCCTTAAAAAATCGCTAGTTCACTGGGGTCTAGAAGCATGTATTAACTAAAAAGACAACATAGGCTAACAGTAATGTAGCTTAGCATCTAGCTAACGTTACCGCTGCCATCACATGAAGCCGTGCGTCGTAACGTTAGCTAAGTTCATAAACTGTTGAGTTTAGCCAACTTTGGCTTAATTAAACGGGGTATAACTACGAATCCCATGGGTAATATGTTATACCCAACGCAACATAACCTATTAGTATAACGTTAACTACAAACAGCCGTTTGGCAATAGTACAACCAACGTAAACACTATGAGAATACCAGTGAAAGCGGTAACGTGAGGTAGTAGAGTTCCGCAGTGCACATCTGTTTCATGATCTGTCTGCAGAGAACTGCCAAAAGTAACGTGTGTACCTAATGGTGGCAATACAATATAGTTTGCAACAATGTGAATGGGTGTGGCTCCAGACCATAGACTGTAGTATACAGTCTATGCTCCAGACACATAACAATGCACAATGTCACCACCATCATCAGGCTAGCTTAGGTTCGGTTCCACTTCATCCCAACAGCACGTTGTGGTTCCTTTCTTACCGTGTGCTTTACAGAGATGGGGAGAGTTGGAGGTGTTCCAGGACTGGTCAGCTCCATGGTCCCACAGCCCTATGTTCCCACATTTCAAAGATTTTTTTCACTGAAAAGTAGGCCCTATGTTCACACATTTCTAAGATTTTTCTTAAAATAGGGTTAGGGTTACCCCAAATTGGGAGAAAACCTGATACAAATTAATGAAAAAGGAAATGTGGGAACATAGGGCCCTTTTTTGGAATTTGTTTTTTTAGAAATGTGGGAACCTAGGACCTAATTTTGAAAGAAATATGGGAACATAGGGCCTGCTTTTGAAAAGAATTTTAGAAATGTAGGCTTGCTCCTCAAAGGACCGCATACAATAGGGATATCGTTAGTTCTTAAATTGATGTTAATACTAAAAAGACCCATCGTTAGAGTGTAATAGCAGCCCTCATTAAATTATCTTCAACTATTTTTCTCCACGCAGGTGCCCAAATACCTCTCTCAGCAATGGGCAAAAGCAACTGGCAGAGGCGAGGTCGGGAAACTCAGAATCTGCAAGTATGTAAAACAACTGGGTATCATACAACATCCCAGAAGCCTCAGCCTGTTATTGTGTGTCTCTGAGTTTACATTATATTAAGTGATGCATCGGAAGGGGAAGAGAAAAAATTCTAAATGTAGTGTGTGCTGCTGAAGTGTAAAATTGTGGTGGTGACTTAGATAGTTAGCCTAATGCTTTTTTGTTACACTATTGATAATGCATTTCAATTAAAATTGAATACCTTGTTATTTTGCCAAGCAATGAATTATTTCTAATTATGTTCATTATTTTCATTTCCAAGGAAAGGAAACCAAGGAAAAGCAGAGGTATGTGATGTTTGAAAAAAGTACAATGCACCCTGTTAATGGCCATCTGCCATATACAATAGCATGTTGATGAAAGCCATCCTTATAATGTAGTACACACGTAATATGTAGGTTGTTATGCACCATAGTCAATTTTGGGGAGAAACATACATTCATTTATAAAGGCTCAATACCATCTCATCCCATCACAAAAATGGTTTAACACAACCTACTTTTTTCTTTCAGTGCATGCTTAAAATGTTTTGTGTACATGCAAGAGTTAATTTTAGTTGCAATCTGAATTGTGCATATTTAACTGTAGCAATTGTGCTAGTTCTAAACTTTTTGTCAAGGCCTTTTGTAGGTCTTGAGATGAACATTATTTTGAATAAATTATGTATAATAGGTAACGGTTGCAAAACTTAATTTAGTTTTGTTTGTGACATTTGTAATTAAATATAAATACTTGTACTTGTTGTTTTGATTGTATACTCAGTCAAAGCACAAAGCAAGCCAAGTATGTTTCTTTTTACTGCATTTTATAGATACCTGTTAGCAATCGGATTCTCACAGATCTTTTCTGACATTTACGTTATTAAATATGATCATGATTGATGATTTGAAGTACTTTACATGTATGTATTGAGAATAGAACGTGACTGCGTGCCCTGTTTTACTGCTGTACTTGATACAGGATAATGGCAGTAAGATCAAAATAAGGAGAGGCAAGGGGCTGAGAAGTTTCAATGTGGGTGACGCTGCTTTTTTCAGGTGTCTTTCACTTTGAACGAAGAGCTGACTGTGATTGAGGGTATAGAAGACAAGACGGTGTCTGCGCCTCGCGAGCACCCGTTCACCATGCAGACGGTGGGAGGTCAGACGTTGGCGGTCTTCACAGAAAGTTCATCAGGTAAGTGTCTTGTTTTTATTTTTTGAGGCCAGCTGGAAGATGCCAAGTGTTTGCTGCTGCAAGATGAGGCACACCTCTAGTTTTGTGTGATGTGAAATATCTGTTTGTACTAGAGCCCAGAGGTAAGTTCTGTGTGATCAGGTTGGTGGAGGCACTCATGCTACTCTTTCTACAGCTTGTCTTTTCCTTGCTTGCCCTGCTTGTCTCTGTGTTGTGAACTCTCAGCAGATTTTTTTCCGAGAGTGTGAGGTTGTCCTCAGTCCTAACATATTAAGAAATATAGTGTTCATAGTGGATAAGTGAACACTCAATGGAACACAGAAGAGAGCGGGTCTGTTGGAAATGTGTCTTCACCCAGTCTGATCTGTGTTTCTGTCTCTATGTAAAAGGGAATTTTAGTTTCAGTGCCTGATCTTCTGTCAGTCATTTATTTGTGGTTTAACCTTTTCAGTCCGCTGTCAATCACCTCAGCAGATTGTGTTTATGATCAGGCACAATGGCCCCATTTGGAATTAATTTAACATGGAGTAGATCAATATCAACACAAATCATGGCTGAATTTGGAGCTGATTTGATTTGTGCATGGGCTTCTTTGGGTTGTGTGTGTGTGTGTGTGTGTGTGTGTGTGTGTGTGTGTGTGTGTGAGAGTGACTGTGTGTGTGTGTGTGTGTGAGGGCTGCACAGTTTTTCAACACAGGCCTGGCCAATAAGGCAGTTGCCAATATAAGGCATCACAACATGAAATTCAACAAAAAAGACAATAGGAGAGGTAATTACTGCTGCTTTTTTGAAATTGCAGTTAAGTGTTGTGTTAAGTGTGCAGCCCTGTCATGGATGTGTATCCATGGTTGGACAGTGTATCTGTGCTCGCTTTTTGTGAGGGCATGCTTGCTTTGCTCATGTGCACGCGCGTGTACTCATCAGAGATTACGCCGAGAAGCTCTGTGTGATTAAACATTTTCGTGTGCGACTAAACCCTGGGTGTGGTTCTTGTTGTTCGATCCCCTCCTTCGTCCGTCTTCCATCCCCTGTATTTTTATGTTGACCATCCCTCCCTCCCTTCCTGTAGGCCAGTTAGAAGAAAGATCTGATGGCAGCAGCTCAGTTTCGGGGGCGGGGGCAGGTCCAGGTGAGTCCTTCGTTTCGCCAGCGAGTAACAAAGTTGGTGGTTGGTGTCACTGGGAATCAGACACACAGAGTGTCCGTTATTTCTATTAATAAATGGCATTTGCAGTATCACAACACTAGCCCATAGACATGCTTTGAAAGATGCATGTCATGGTACCAAAACTGTTGACACTGTGAAGCCTAACATGGCCCTCTTCTCTTTTTGTGCATAATTGTAAAAATCATATGAAGTATCTGCACTTTGTCTGCACCATCTTGATTGGAGGATGGAAAAGAGTCTGTGGGCAGACTGGGCAACACTGCACTTGAGCAGAGTGCTGCCTGTTTGTGTTGATGGTTGCAATGCCAGTCCAGTTGTCACATTGTTGCCACATTGTGTGGCAAAGATAATTGTCATTTGAATGTGTCTTAGTCTAGATCTACTATACACACATCAGCAAGTTTCATTCAAAGCTACAAGTAAATAAGCAATGACTTTGTAATGGATTGAGTAGTTGTTTCAATTATGTATTGATCTCAATGTGTAGAATCATTCACAATTTCATTTTGATTGGTGAGACTTATAAAGCTGTGGTAGAGGAGACAAATTGTCTTGGTCCTCAACTTTCATGGCCAGCAGACTCTTGCTTACTGACTCCTACACCTGGAAGGCCAAAGCTATATCTGACTTCATACTCAATTTCAAGATGGTGCCAACTACGGGCGCTCGTTGTTTTGTCTTGTTTTTGTAATTCAGTTTTTCTGTACGTCTGTATTGTTTATTTCAAATTAATGTGTAATATGTTTGTTTGTTTTATGTATGCACCAACCACCATGAAAATTCTTTGCAAGTGTAATAAACGTGATTCTGATTCGGTATGCAAACGGTCAATAGCATATAAATATATATGTTATATTACTGGCCATAATGCTGATTAAATAAGTATTTACATTGAACAGTGTCATTAGACATAAACCCTTAGTGTGGCTCACACATTTCATATTCATTAAATAAGTGTGACCTCCGTTTTGAACCAGTAGCCAGCCAATCAGGCTGGTTTGAAAAAGTGGGAAACAACTTGGTTATATGATGTTTAAGAATGTATAGGGGATAGGACAACGGTACAGAAGTTTAGACATTTTGGTGGATTACAGAGAAATGTGGAATGAATAATAGTAATAGCAGAAGAGAGATTAGGGGTGTGTGTGTGTGTGTGTGTCCCTGGCCAAGATGGTTTGTTGCAGTCACATTATATTGAGTGCAGTTTGAGTACCTGAGTGATGAAAGCACAATTGTGCCTTTTCAGAAAGTGACCCTTGATTGCTCTGACATGTTTCTTTCAACTTTAATAGAGAGCCTGGACTGATTTATTTGTATAAAATTGAATTTGATGCATTACATGTCATTCAGTGTCTGCTTTCATCTCTTCTCTCCTACAAACATGGAACTGCAATCCCTTCCTTACGACAAGTATTGAGGTTTCAATTAGCTGTTCTTTTTTTCAGATAAAATAGCCTTGGAGGGAGTGGTAGTGCAGAGAGCAGAGTGCAGACCCGCTGTTAGCGAAGGCTATATGAGGCTGAAGAGGTAAGTTTTTTGGAAATTATGTGCACACACCAATAATATGTATAGGACCTGCATCTACATACATTGTTGTAATGTTAGATGCATGATTGTAGATCATTATCTTCATTTTTGTGTGTACTGTATGTCTGAAACTGTACGTGGACATCTTATACCTATAGGTTAACTGGGTGGGTGGAATAGAAACCCCTGTACTAGAAGTATACACTATAACCAATTCATAATTTGAATAATTCAAGAGTCAAAGGTCCATTTTTTTCATTCAAAATGTAAAGATGTCATACTAACGTGAGAAAGACTTAACTATTAATATAGAATTAATTGCAGAGCTTTTGCGTTACATTATACAGTTGTGGGTTTTTTTAGGTTACTCAGCGTACAGTGTTTGTCATGAAAAGTTCTTGGCAAAAAAGTCATTGTTGTCATCTCAACAGGTTACAAATTGAAGAGTTGGCCAAGCCAGTCAGGCTGTCACAACAGTTGGACAAAGCTGTCACCAGCAATTACAAACCTGTGGCCAACCATACTTACAATGTAAGGAATAAACCTATACAGGATTTTCTTGTTTCATTAATCTACTCACTCGTGTGTGCATGTTTCAAACATGAAGCCTGCACATACAACCCATACACACGTTTTCATAATAAATGTAGAAGTACTTTACATGGGAAATAGCGTTGCTTGTTATAAACCAATTACTGCAACTCATACTGTATTTACTTTACATTTTTACAAAGCATAATTGTTAATGACACAACAATGAATGGCCTATGTCATGCAAATGTCTACTTTTTTTTAATTAGTCATGACATGAGGACCCTACTGGCATGGCTCTTTAAGGTGTAGGCCTTTATGTGTTGCCTGACCTCGCTCGGTTTACTTTTTGCTGCAGCTGGAGTATGAGCGGAAAAAGAAGGAGGAGGGCAAGAGAGCGAGAGTTGACAAACAGCAGGTGTTGGACATGTTGTTCTCTGCTTTTGAGAAGCACCAGTACTACAACATCAAAGATCTGGTGGATATCACCAAACAGCCTGTGGTAAGACTAGAGGGCAACATGAGGGGTTTTGTTGTTCTGTTTATACTGGCTCATTTTAGTGCTTGTTACTCACTTAATTAAATCTTTTTCTTCTCCAGATTTACTTGAAGGAAATCTTGCGTGATATTGGCATCTACAATGTGAAGGGAACACACAAGAATACCTGGGAGCTCAAACCAGAATACAGACATTACCAAGGGGATGAAAAGACTGATGAATAGTTTCTGAACACAGGTCGATACACAACCTTAGTTTGGCCTTGGAGTGCTGTGATTTTCTTAAATCAGGTCTCAAACACACTGGATGATGTCAGGCAAAGGTGGAGTTTTACAGGGAGAAGTTGTAGCTGGTTTGGTGGGAGACAAGGGGGCATTGAAAACTGAAATTTTCTACTCAAGTCAGTTCCTGAAGTAGTCATAGCTCCAGTACACCCTTGAGGTCACAGCCCCCCAGTATTTTAGTTTGTCCTATCCATTAGAGGCACAGGACAGCCTTTTATGAAGCAAGGGATTCATATGTAAACCCAGTCTTTGAATTTTATTTTTTTCAATGTTAAGATTTTTGTACCACGACTTGCTTTGACATTTAAGACCTGTGCCGCTGCTGTACTTGTGCTTCAGATGCTTTAAAATTGTTTTGACTCATGCAATAAATGTTTTTAATCTTACTTTGTACTAGAATGGCATTAAGTCTTCATATTTTACGAAAAGCAGCACCAAACTTCCAGCTATTGAAACTTCAGTAAATATCCAAACACCTTATTTGGTTTAGTCCCATTTGACCCATTGATTTAATCCGAATTTGCTTGCACTCAAATGCTTACTCCGCAAAATTAACCATGTACACAATAGTGCACATTTGTATGTACAAATATCTACCCAAGGCAATCTTACCAGTATTCTGCTTACGACATTACGTGTCTACAGCATTTGCATATGACTAAAACTGATGGCTTAAGTGTAATGTGAAGGCAGAGGAGCTGAAAACAGTTTAACACATTCATTGCACAAAAATTCATTTGTAAAGTGGAGTTTTATTTCTTTGAGACAATTGTTATTTCTACATGCAGTGTGAATGTTAAAATAAATACAGATCATTTGAAAGCACTTTCATACATGGACAAAGGGTTCCCCAGTGCCCACTTTCTGTGAGCCAATAACTACTGTTCCCCCATGCAACAATTTGTGCCAGACAAATACTGCTTGCAGATGAAACTGCCAGTGATCATTTATAGCAAAACAAGTGCATGCTTGTTATCGGCGAGAAGGAAGAGAAGAAAAAAAAAAAAAAAAAAAAAAAAAAAAAAACACAGGTTCCACATCTCCCATCAGGTGTTTGCAGTGTCTCGTTCCTACCTGAAGGGTAAAGAAAACCTCCAAGTTGTAACACTGCACAAGAATGTCAAAGAAAGTCATTATGCAACAAGAATGACGGCAAGTAAATGGTTACTTTTATAAGCTACCTGCTAAATCCTAAACTCTGAATCATTTTGACAGTATATTTTGACATTAGACCATGCCCAAAAGCTCACATGTATTCCTCAATTCAATCTGTGCCGCTATAAAATGTAGCAGCCAGGAAGAGCGAGGAAGATTCAATTTAGCATCTCTATGCAAACCCAGAGCCAAAGAAGCCTGCTTCAGGTCTATCAGTCGATGCAAATGTAAGTCTAATGCAAAAGACAACATTTCAAGTGCTCACCTGCAAAGTAACAATTTCGGATCAAGACTGCTCAACGGCGTCCATTACAGCTGGTCAGCTCCCAAAGTGTTAACCCTCAAGTCTGGACAAAGAAAAACATCTGAGATTATTGGAAGCTACAATAGTGTTGACATTTTTTTTTTTTTTTAAATAAATAAAGAGTTATACTCCCCGATTCAATCTGAGACGCCATGGAAAAGAGGCGAGCAGAAAGCGCAGGGACATTTAATATTGCATCTGAAATATTAAAACCCAGGATATCTCACACCAGAGAGCCCAGGCTGTCAAAGATGCAGCTCGTGACCAGGCTAAAGGCTTGATCAGTGGAACAGTTAAGACCTAAGCATGAGTGTCAAAGTAAACCCATCTTTTACATTGTCACACGTGACTTGACTTACAGATGGTAGCGGTCCTCTTGTTGGAGTTTCTCTCAGACCCACTTTCTCAAGTGATTATACTGCCGTGGCAGATTGTGGTGTAACCAAACCCACTCATCACTGGGACATTCAGCTTGAAGCACAAACACAGCCATCATCCTCCATCTGGCCCATACAGGTGTCCACCAATTGGCATATGATCTGCCAGAATAAGGGGAAGGGAAAAAAAAACAAAAAAAAACGCATGAGTTATTTGCTAGTATTATTTGTGTATAGAGCAGCATCTTTGTTTAATTCAATGAGTCACTGTGCATTTTACAGCTTAGGTTTATACAGCCACATCCGTTTTTATAACAAAGGCAGGGTTACACAGGGGGAAAATATTGAGAATTAGGTGACAAACCGATGTAATGCTGCAACATTGTTTTTAGAGCATCGAGTTGATATACAAGTTATACATTCTTGAGACAAAAGTAGATCCAGTAGTGTAACTTTGCTAAGAAACAATGTCCTTGTGTAAAAATGTGTTATTTGTGTTGCCCAAATAAGTGCAACAAAGAAAGATTTATATCACAGTCCATACAGTCCCCAGAACCCTTATCGGTCTCAGACCCTAAAATTAATAACTCATAACGTTAACCAACTCGGCCAATGGAAAATAGCCAAGCAATTTAGTGTAAGATACAAACAAACACTTTCAGTCAACCCCTAAAGAGAAACACTGATTGGATATATTAACGTTGAGGATAGCTAGTGTTCGGGGGAGTTAACATAAACTCCACTAGCATTAACTTAAATGCTAACTAGCATAAGAGCATGATAGCTAGGTTAGAAACATTTCCGTATGCTTGTTATAAAGTGGTACTCTTTCCCAAAAAAACATATACTCCTGAAGTACTCGACATTCATTTGGCGTCCAGTAAAATTTCCTTTTTCGTTATCTTAAGAGTCAGTTCTGTTAAGTCACAACGTATTTTGACGTAAGACGGGAAAATAAAATGGCTCCAGCTAAGCTAATTCACACGTGTCACAGATGTATACTTCAACGCTGCAACTTAAACATAACCTCTCATTTTACAGCTAACCTAACGTTACTGGTTTCACTAAAATGCTAGGTGTAGCTAGCAAATATACTTACAACAGACCATGACGATAGCGTGACAGAAGAGCGACCTGCTGGGACGTTGGTTCTGCATTATACAAGCTGACTGGACTCCACCGTTGACTTCTGGTCAAAGCACAGGATAAAAGGACGGGGGGAAGGGGAGCTTCCAGTTTAAATAGGTTGCGTTATGGCTCATTGTCGCCCCTTGAGGCCGAAGAGGAAACATCATGGGAACATTCATTTACATTGTCTCCTCCTAGTGTTCACAGTTGGAATTGCTAGTTTTCACTCTAATTTACAAAGTGCGCAGGAAAACTGTACTCTCCTCCGATTAGTTTCAATGTCAATTTGTTGGATTCCATTTTTTTTATAAGGCTTCGATGCAAATAACGTTACGGTCTGTAGTTTATTTGTTCTAACAATGCTGTTTTCAGAAAATTACACTTAAAACAATGTTTCATAGGAAAAAGCTTTTTCTGATATAAATGAATGGGGATTTCCAAATTTCCAAAGACAAATAATTTGTGTATCCTCTATCTAGCCTCTTTTGAAAATGTCAGTTGGATGCAGGAAAAAATGCTATTAAAAAGGCATACAGTTAATTTAAGTAATGTGACGGAAAGTAGTGTAGTCTTAGGATATGTTTAACCTTTGTTTAACCACGTGATTACGTTATTATTATTATTATTATTATTATTATTATTATTATTATTATTATTATTATTTATGGTGTTGTGGCAGCAGAAGAGTGTTATTAGTTATGAAGATTAAACTGGAAATACCCTATAGATCTAGATAAAAGAACAAAAACAAGACTAATCAAGACATGTAATTATTATGTCTGAGGATGGGAAGGGATGGGCCTACATCAGATGTGGAACATCACGCAACAGCATGCACGAAGCGCGCGCCCGACTCCTCTCACAACATACTTAGTTGACTGTGGAGGTGCAGCATTTCTTAATTGGACTCCACGTTTAAATGGTCTTTCACCAGCTTCCTGTGGATTTATGTGAAGACATGCGGGCATCAAAGAAGACTTAAGAGCAGGTAACTTGAGGTTTTCTTTTATGTGTAATCACCCTTATGTGTAGGTTACTAATGATGCGTGTAAATTAGTTAAGTAAATAATAGTTTTCATGGTCTCTAAAACCACCAATTAATTACTTATTCTTCAGCAGCTGAATTAAGAACCAACAGTGAAGCTAATGTTGCCTGAAATAATGTGTTTCTAATTCAAATGATCACTTTGCTTAATGTGCAGTCAGTATAGGCTGCAACAGCCCAGCTATGTTCAGAGCAGTGTTTGGAAACAAGAAAGACGGAGGAGGAAAACGAGGAGAAAAAAAGAATAAGAGACATCCAGGTAAGAGGAAAACCACTAAAACGACCTGTGTCATAAAACTGTGGTATGTCAGCAATAATAAGGCAACGTTGCACCTTTGGGCTTGAATCTTAATATTATGTTATCACAGTTATCACATTATATGTCATATATAAGGGGACATTATATGTCCCCTTTTCACAACTAGGTGTAGGAGCAGATCTAATGTTGTACACACTAGGTCTTGCATTATTTGATTACAATATTCAGGTTCTCTTGGGTGATTTAAGTAGAGCCATTTCAATTAGCCTAATTCATCAATGTGTTCTGTCCTTCACACAGTGTTCCGCTGCTTGCATTTAAAGTGTGTCAGGAGAAGTTAGAGTGGGTTAGGCAAGCACCCTGACCTACTAAAAACATACTGGATCGCACAAGAATTTCTGAGTGGGCTACAAGTGCCTAAGTCAAAACTGCGTGCCTGTCAAAGTGTTGTATTTGCTGTAAATAAACTGAACGTTTTGTACTAGGTGTCAGTGAAATGTAAACGGAAAGGTGTGCTGAACACCTGGAACATTTAGCTGTAAAACAGAAGCTAAGATGAGGTTTTTTTCACAAGGAGAAGTTAATCTGCAGAGGAGATTTCAGACTGCGCAGTGGAGATAGATGAACATAAGTAGAGCTCAGTATTAGAACAACCATGTTGCCCATTAATATTTGATAGTGTGCTGCTCTGGGTAGCAAGAACAGAGAGTAAGATAGAGAACTGTGCCAGTCTCATTAAAAATGATATAGTATGTTTACAGTACGATGGGATGGCTCTGATCATTTGCAGAGAGATGTCGTGAAAGGTTT
The DNA here is from genome assembly GCF_008692095.1 of Etheostoma spectabile. Taxonomy (NCBI): domain Eukaryota; kingdom Metazoa; phylum Chordata; class Actinopteri; order Perciformes; family Percidae; genus Etheostoma; species Etheostoma spectabile. Next base: position 15,346,164 of record NC_045733.1, read on the forward strand.
CAAGGCTCTGATCCTTCTACACTTCTCAACGCAGCAGCATAGCATGGGATTTTTTTTTTATATTAGGTGGTGGACCTCTGAGTCTGTTTTGATCCTGGTAATAGCAACAAAAACGGACTCATTTAAGGAAAGAGAAAGTGAATGACTGACTTATTCCACAGCAAAATACTGCAGTCTGATATAACCAACAGAAGTGACACTGAGGCCTCTGTAATCACGTGGCTATGTGAGTTCTTATGCGTAATGTTTATTTGAAGACGCAGGAAGAGTGGACATGAAAATAATTTAAGTATTGAATTGAAATATAAGTGTGTAGCCTTTATATTGAGGGTGATCCCATTCCTTCAAATAGATGTCATGGCATTGCCAACTTTCCATCACCTCATTCAGCAGTATGCCTCCAAGACAAGATATGTTCCCTCTGTCGCAGCCATATGTTAGACATATTTTAAACTGCTCTCTCTCTCTCTCTC
>NC_045733.1:15346646-15347924 GCF_008692095.1 Etheostoma spectabile
TCTCTCTCTCTCTCTCTGAGATATATATATATATACACTACCGGTCAAAGGTTTGGGGTCACTTACAAATTTCCATTGCACTCCATTGTAGACAGAACACCAGCTGATCTGAGTGGGGGGGGCTGATCTTTAATGCAATATCTACAATGCCCATTCTTAGCAACCATTCATCCCATGTCCCAAAGGCTAATTGTGTTCACTAATCTGATATCATTTTAAAAAACTAATGAGAAAACATTGGAGACCCCTTTTGCAATGATGTCAGCACATAATGTAATCTGAAATCTGCTGCCCTGGGTTAAAAAACAATGCAACTGATCTCAGCTGGTATTCTGTCTATTATGGAGTGCAATGGAAATTTCCAAGTGACCCCAATGTATCTGCTGCACAGTTCTGTTGATTCAACTCTGTCTTCTTAACTGTGCAAACTAAGCTTTCTAAATGAGGCTTCTTTACCATAACACCTGCACTTCTCCATGTTTTCTCTCTACACACTCCCATCTATTTCATGTAGATGGCGAGGTGTACACTCACAGCACCTTGCAGAGGGGAAGCACCGGGCGTGCCAAACACTTCTGGGACCATGACACTGGCTACACCGAAAGCCTGGTAAAACCGAGGAGGAGACTGACCAAGGTTGCGTCCATTTCTTTACCGTCCTCCCCTCTTCTCCCTCGCCAGGCCGACTTAGCTCCCTCCCAGTCGTGCATCAAGTTCACAGGTGGGTTAAATTGAAATAGTAACATTGATTAAAATAAAATGAAAAAACACTCAATATGGACAGCTGGGAATGAAAAAAAAAACGTGGATCAGGGAAAAGCTGCAAAAATAGCAGAATGTTGTTTCAAGGGTTTGCCTTGATTAGCAGAGAGCTTCTGTGCGTTCAGCTGTTCTATACATGTGACAGCAAATGCAAGAGCATACAGACTGTGCCCCTAGGGCCCCAAAACATGTGACAGATTGTCAGAGTAAATGATTGAATAAGATAACTTAAGGCAAGGGACTCCAATTAGGTAATTCAGTTTTAAGATTGGCTAAATATCACAATCTAATATTACAATCAAATCAAAGACAACTCTTGACAAAATAAATGAAATCTTAACTACAGGGCCAAAGTTTTTTTTCTTTTTGTTTGTATAGATATACTTTACTTTTTTTTTTACATGTTTACACCATCTGAATTTCTAAAATGAATGAATGAATGAATGAATAAATGAATGAATTGGTTGTAACTAAAGGGTAGGGTCAGAAGCTTCAGCTTACGGTATATCATGCCCC
>NC_045733.1:15347934-15398821 GCF_008692095.1 Etheostoma spectabile
TCTCACACTGTTAAGAATAACAAACACACTGTCAAGGAGAAAAAAAGTAACAAGACAAGAAAGATAAAATTAATTCTAGGAAAAACTGAAGAACACATACACCCAGATGACTTTCTACATGCATGCATACAAACAGTGTGTTTGCATACGCATGCACGTCTACATATACCCATAAGGGTCAGTAAAAGGAACTTGAGTTCCTCAGTTCTGCACGTACATCATTCCAGTAAAATAACACTAAGCAAAAAAACATTTTGAGTGGAGGGCTTTTCGGATTTCATTTTATAGCATTTTCTACAGTCTGAACATGGATCAAATATAGTATTTTCTATGTACCTCATAAATATTTCATGTATATTCATCCACTCTTTAATACAAGTTTGTAACTAATAATATATATATATATATTTTTTAAATAAGTTCTGGGGTATTTTTTAAAAACAAAAATAACAAACTTTATGTTTACCTGGGGTGCCTCACCTTAAAAGAAGCACAAGGTGGCAGTGTCCTGCAGCAAGTACAGCCATTTGGAAAAAGGTGCCGTTACATTTCATTGCATGCAGCAGTGCCTTGTTTTTCCCCAGTACACTGACCGAACATGACAAGGAAAATTACACCAAATACAAACATACACAATCACGGCCTTTGTGTGTTTGGTGGTCAAGCAAAATCTAATGTTAAAATGTATGTCAAACAGTGTTTCCAAGTCTGTACACATGCGTGATTCAAACACTGAACAACCTTGAGTATAAAAATTCAGGAGCCTACATTTCAGTGTTCGCAAACATCTCATCCAGTCCGAGAGATTCTGCGCTTCCAAGAACCCTCAGACGTTGCATAAATTGAGACACACCCACACATGTCAATATGAGTGCACTGCTGTCCCTGCCATCTCTCTCACACACACACACACACACACACACACACACACACACACACACACACACACACACACACACACACACACACACACACACACACACACACACACACACACACACACACACAAACACACACACACACACACACATGTGTTAGCAGTGTTAATATATTATAGATAAACGCCCACAGTACAGTGTATATTGTACTGTTTGCATGCATGGCTCGTACTCTGTACATACTGCTTTACACTCCTGGGACACAATTCAAATTCTGCACCACAGATCTCATTTGGGTAGGCTTAATCTCTCTCTCTCTCTCTCTCTCTCTCACTTTCTTTCATATCCCTCCTTATCTCCACCCTCAATCCCTCCCTCTCTCCCACCCTGCCTGCTCTCCCTCCCTCTCCCTTCTCCCTCTTTGCTGTGGCCGAAGGACGGGTAAGGAAGCTGGAGTATGTGGATGGCTCTTCCAACGCGAGAGAAGCTCTCGTCTTTGCCTCGTGCCGTGGCAAGACAGACCACAGAGGTGAGAACAGGAGTGTGTGGGTGTGTTAAGCATCATGTCGGGTTTTCCAAGTATTGGTCAGGGAAGCTGAATGAGAATTAATGGGGTAGAGGTGAGTAAATGATGAGATATAAGAGAAAGTGAGTGTGTGTTTGTGTGTTTCATTTACATGTAAAAGGCTTTGCATTAAGTTTCTCCTTTCAGATGAATGTAGGGCTAGCGACGTCTGTGTAATCCTCAGTGCATCACTGAGAGTGGATTTGTTTTGTCACAGTTCCTCCCGAGCCTTTGCCCTGACTTCACTGCATGCTGCTTATATACTAACGGTTTGATTAAAGCAATAATGGGGTAAAACCCTACATCTTAGCCAGCTTTCTTTATGTTTTTGACCAGAGGGCTACCCTTAGGCTTAACAGATTTTATGAGGCATCTTCCATCCCGGTTGCCAGGCACCTCTCAGCTTCCCGTTTCCAATGGCAACTGCTTGGTGGGTTGATGAATAGTACTGGACATTCAGTCTGTCCTCATGTTACTCCAGATTGGATCTCAGTGCTCTGCTGACTAAATGCAAAGTTTTCTCTCCTCCCCCTCTCTGAAATACACATCCACCCTTCCTACCCAAGTTTTCAGCAGCTTTTGAAGTTGTGAAGTGGAAAGAGTATAGACAAACTGGGACACTTTATGAAACAATAATTACAAAGCTAGCCTCTCAAAATTGACTTTGATCCTATCAAGGCTAGGCTCCTGTTTGAACACAGTTGGGTTGAAGATGAAAGCGATGTGATGCTGTACCTCTCAAAAGATGAGAGTGAGCCATGACAGAACGAGAAAGTCAGTGGAGGGAGTGCAAAATGAATGACGTCTAAACGCAAAGATGTTTGTGAGGAGGAGTGAGCTGTTCCTGTAATCCGTGATGTCCTGTCATTCTGTTTATATGCCTACTCAATATGAGCGTTACTCAGCTGATAACGGAACATAGGTGAGGTGTAAGAACGGAGGACTGTATTGCTCAGCTGGTTAAAGCACCAAGATGTGACAACTGTTAAAGCCTTATTTTTCAGAGGTGAGCGAGAACCTGAGAGGAGTTGGGGTTGTAGGTCAAAGCATCAGGGAGCCTTAAACAGTGATAAATGAAAGCAGCACATGGCCTGTGTCAGCCAATCTCTCCTAGAGCAACAGAGAAGGCAGAGCCAAGGCTTTCCTTCATCTGCTACGGAGTCGACACCAAGCTCATTGAAATTCACAACCCGTCTCTTAACCGAGAGCACCTGGCAGGCGTGTGCACAGGAAAACTCACAACCTCACACAACCCCTTGCTGCTGCCTCAACCAGGGGGACTGGAAAGCCACTGTCTGTGCATTCATAATCAGGGCAGCTGGGGCTGTGCCGACCTGTGGATGCATACGTTTCTCGCGGTTCACCGGCGATGGTGCTGGGTGGGAATCTTTGGAGTGAGCTGAGCTGAAACGAGAGCGTCAGTTAGATGATGTGGCCTGCCATTTTTTCCATTCGCTTGTTAATCTGTGTGTCCTGAATGTGTATGTTTTCCAGACCTCCACGTGGAGCCCCAGCCGGGCTCCTCCCTTTCTACCCAGGAACTGATGACCAGACTATGCTTCTTATTGGGAGACGCAACGCCCGGCACTGCTAGCTCTCCTATGGAGGACAGGAGGGAAAAGAAGGTAGGGCAGCATATTGATTCATCGGTCCCTTGCTGTCATGTCATATAAAGAAAGCAATGGATGGTTCATTAAGATAACCATTTTTAGCCATTACATTGACGTCAAGAGCTTACTTTCTTCTTTAAACATATAAATATTTCATACTAAAGATTAGTTGATAGTTTTAACATTTTTGTAAATTGAGTGCAAGTCCAAGTGTCAAATGTTGTGTGTGATTTGACCACTCAAATTCCCCATTGGAAAAATGTATCACTATACATTTTGGAATATTATTATTTGTGTTGCTAGGCTTCTATAGGACTCCATTTCTGTAGTCAGTGCCCTTTCACTTAACCCATCTCTGTGTGTTACTATGTGTTATGCCTCTCCATCTCTGTGCCTTTGCATTGCTCAGCCTTGGCCCATTTTCTCAGCCTCATTCCACCACCTGAGCTCCAGATTCAGTCAGTTTCACAGTGATAGTGAGGCTCATATGAGGAATGTGGGTTGTCCTGGCTAAGATAGATGAGGCTCTGGTATAAAGGGAATAACAGTGAGCTGTTTCCACTCTGCTGCCTTGTCTCCCAACAGTCTCTGTTGCCGAAATGTTGCATCAGTAATAAGGAGACCTGAAATGCATGTGACCAAACGACAAGGATAAGGAATATAAACGGACTACATTTTTTCTTAGAAAACATAAGTTTTACTGTAAGATGCTGTCAAAAGATTTTTTATCTCTTCCGACCATTACACACTGGTCACAAAAAAAAAAAATTCTATAAGAGACAAGTGTAAATACTATACTATTATGTAAATACTATACTATTAAAATATCTGTAACATGTGTATGAAAAAGCTGTTTTCCTCCTCTAAGAAAAACGTAAAGGCAAACAACACACACTTTAACTTTAAGCGTATTGTAGGGTTGATCACAATGTATTGTGTAGATGTTACTATGTGTACACTATGTATTTATTCTCTTGGCTTTTATAAAATGTGGATTTAGAGGCTGTCTATCAGTAGATGTGATACATGTGAGATCTAGCCATAATGATAACTGCTTGAATAATCTCAGCTTTTTTTCAATCTGGCTCTTATTTTTGTAGTTTTTTTTTCCTACTGTGACTTATTGTGTTCAAAACCCCATTGCTTTATTGTAGAGCTCAGTGTCGGACTCAGGCCGTCGTAGGGACAGTGGGGAAAATAAAAAGGGCGCCAGCTGCATGTGGTGGGCAACAACGTACAGCCAGTTTTTTTTTTCTCCATTTAAGGCCAACCATTAGTGCACTTCATCTTATTTTCTCCATTGAAAGGACACACTAGAAGACACTTTAGTATGTGTTGTTTACCATAGGGGTATCCGTTTGAATTTTTTTTAAACATGTGGCTTCATGCTTAAACTTTACATGCAGTTGCTTCAAATCAAATTGCTATCCAAAACACACACACACAGTCACTCACACACAGTCTGATGCTGTAGTATGCTTCATACTTAAAATATATCCTGTCACCAGTGAATGTTAACATTTCATTTTTTCTTTGTAAAATCAGTCCCATGTGGAATAGCAGAATGTGTGCACAGTGACTCTTACAGTAAATTGGAAGTCTACAGGGAGTGATTTAGTTTTGAACACAGCCAGCCATCCTTATAAAATACTGTGAAAATGACAGCCAGGATGAAAATAACTGGAAATATCTTTTCATTTCCCATCTGCGTGCTGTGCACACACAAACATATTCAGTCACACAAAACAGTGTGCATGAAGGCAAACACTGTCACACAGAGCAGAGTACTGTTAAAAAGGGTAGCAACTGAAACAGTTTACTTTATAATAGTCACTTAGATATGATTCTTTTCATTCTCCCTGCACAGTTGAGTTGATCAGGTTGAGTCTCTCCCTGTGATTCTCGATACATCTTAACTTTATATCACTTTAACCTCCTTGATCATGTATCAATATCTTTCTGCTCTCTTTTTTTCAGTGTGACACCTCTGCTCAGGGGGGGAGTCCCAGCTCCACTCTTACCTGCAGCACTGCCTCCCCCTGTTCAGAGAGCCCCTCTTCCACCCTGAGCACCATTGCTGGAGGCCAGCCTTTTCCCCAGCCTTTACCCGTACCTTCACCCCACGGCAGCTCCAGCACAAGCCCCAGTGGAACCCTCTCCAACTCCGTACCCAGTTCTACTCCTGGACCCATCACCAGAAGCAGCCCTGGGCCTCCTTCTCAAAGCCCCACCTCCACCCTGGGGAGCAAGGACAGTGGAATCATAGGTGATGGTTGCTGCTGTGTAGCTTTTGAAAATCCTGGCCATGTTTTCAAATGATGTCTATGCACATTGTGTGAGTTTAGATTGTTTTTACTCTAGGTGAAGCATATACAAAAGTCCCGCCGTGCATTGCTAGAATTAAAACAAAGTGTTAAAAATGCATCAGCAGCCTATTTAACTCCTTGTTGAACCACTAACCCATCAAATATGAGTAAGTGTCACACCTTCCTACACAATGATGGTGTACCTTAGTTTATGGTTCATGTCTAATGTGTACCTCTACCCCACAACTAGTTTCTCTACGTTGCCATGTGCCACTGCAGCCTCAAGGCTTTAGCTCCCTCCTGTCAAAACTGGGACACTGCTGTCTTTGTTGCTTATGGGTCTGATTTTCTTAAAATAGGACATTTTTCTCCCTAAATAGAGTTTGTATTTATAGTTAAATTCAAAAGTGCTAAGGGCACATCAAGTACAGTAAAACGTTGTATCATTGATTGATGAGTGCACGGCTGAGAAAACAGGCGTATTTTATTGTTGATTGAGTAAATAGGATTTGTTGAAGTGGAAGACAATGCTTAGTTTGGTCTTTTAGTCAATTTTAACTGATAAGAAAATGCAAGTGAGCAATTGCATGCCATATGTTCTTTAGAAGTTTGAACTTTTTTTTGGCTGCCTCCATTAACCCATATTTTCTTGCGGCTCAGCAACCATCACTAGTTCTTCTGAGAATGAAGAGCGCAGCGCCTCTAGTGAGGTCCTGACTAGGAATAAAGGCCCAGGGGCCGGTGCTGGTGTAATGGGCCATGCAATCGAGGGCCGCCATCCCGGGCCAACAAGGGACAATCTGACCACGCAACCAGATGAGGCCTTACCTAGAACTGACATCATGGAGCCCAGGACTCCACCAGCACCGAAAAGACCCCTCCCACAGCACCACCTACACAGCACTTCCTCTCTTGTGATGCCCCGTCCAAATTCTGTGGCAGGTAAGCTTATTCTCACTTTCTTGCTGAGAGTTTGATGAGAAAATCAATACCACTCTCATACCTGTTTATTCAATATGGAGTAGGAGCCAGCTGCCGCTTAGCTTAGCGTAAAGACTGGAAACAGGGAGACAGCTACCCTGACTTGTTCTGTCCAAAGGGAACAAAATCTACCTAGCCCTAGCAGCACCTCTAAAGCTCACTAATTAACGCGTTATGTTTCCTGGAGGTTGCCAGTCAACCAGCGGAGAGTCCAGGATGTAACTGCTCCCAGGCACAAAACAGTCCAGCACATAACCTCTTGTAAAACCACAGCATGTCGTTTTTACACTTCTATTTTTGTACTTTTTTGACATAATGTGTTAGTGAGCCAGTGAGTGAATTGCTAAAGCTTCAATTATTTTGTAGTTGAAGTAGGTTAATGAGAGTATGAATGTGACAGCTGTGACCCGGGTGAGAAATATTGACTGAATGGCAGATTGATTGAATTGATATTTGACTTGACATTTTCAAACTATTCATCCAATTCAGAGAATTTGCAAGATGTCTGTGATGCAAAACCTAACTTCATTGCACCGTGTGTTGGTGCTCTGCTTACCACTGAGGCTGGATGCACACAGTGAGCAGTACCAGTTAAATGTCCTGGGAGGCCTCCAGTTGTCATAAAAATATTCCCCTCCCTCTCCAGTCACGATCTTTGCTAGTGCACAAGGCTCTTTTTCTTTCCTTAGATGTCAGTTCATTTGTGGTGGGAGCAAAAGAAGAGATTCCCTAAGGAGTGGATTCACAGTAACGCCTGCCAGTTTCTTCTGTCAGCTGGTGCTTTCATTTAGAAACCCTTGATGAAATTCAGAATAAAGATGAAGCGAGCCACATAGCATTGTAGCCACTAGAATATGACACCTTGCGCCTATTCATGAAATATGATATGATTAGATCAGAGTAATGATGTAAATTATCATATACGTCAGGAGACTAGTATTCAAATTTAACTTTAATTGTTCCCAGATGGAAAATGTAGTTATAGCAGCAATATTTTTAGGCAAAGAAAAACAGGCTGCAGATATGAATATAATGAATTGAGCTTTTATAAACATATGCTCCAGTGCTCTAAATTTTAAGAATATCTTCGATGATGTATTATGTATAAGGAAATTGTATGTTTTACATTAGATAGTGTATGCAAAACAGCAACATTAACAGCCGCAGAACAGGAACACAGAATGCGTTGATTACAAACTGAGCACATTCCATATAAATATATTGAATTGCAGATGATGAGGTTTAATTTTCCAATTAGTCAATGCATAATTTATAATCTAGAATAGATGGAGGCCCCATCACCTTATGTTCCTCACTGTCTGTTTTCATTAACAGCCTGATAATCAGAATGGACCAAAGTAGCACATGCTCTCAAAGTTTCCTGAGATAAACGCTGACTGTTGCAAGCACAGAAATACGAAAGGTAGTCCAAGGCAGTTTGCAGAGGCAATAGCAGTTACATGCTTCATCAGCCCCTTAGTGGGTTGTGACCGGGGCCATATTGGAAGAACCATTGTAGGCTACAGTATAATGACTGTTGGCAGAAGGCACCTGTTTTTTTTTATTCGTGAACAAGTCAGTGGCTGAAGACACATCAACTACAGATATGATGCTAGTGGTGTCCATGCTTTCAATGTTTTCCTGGTATTCAAATTAGCAAGAGTCTTTTAAGGCTTAAGATGCAGCCTCTCAAAGGTCTTCATTATGTGACAGGTCAGTGCTGGCCTATAGGCTCTGGAGAATCCTTTTTGTGATAATAAGACTATGCAGGAATACTGACTTTTGAAAAATATGTCTATTCACTTTCTGCAGGAGAACATCAATACCTCCCTTTTATCTGTCCATTAAAAATGAGGCTACATCCAGCACACAGTTAGCTTAGCTTAGCTTAGCCGAAAGACTGGAAACGGGGAAACAACTAGCCTGACTCTGTCCAAGGGTAACAGAATCCACTTACCAGCACCTCCCAATCAGCTCACTAATTAGCACGTTGTATCTTGTTTGTTTAATCCGTACAAAAGGGCAATTTGCTGTTGGACGGTGGCTTATGGGCTGGTTCCAACCAAGAAATAGTCTGCCATATAAACCCCTGTAAAATGGTGAATTGTTGTTTTTGCACTTTGATTTTTGTATGTATTAAATAAACAAGATATAATTTGTTCATTAGTGAGCTTTAGAGATGCTGGTACGTGGAGTTTTGTTACTTTTGGACTGAGCCAGACTAACTGTTTCCAGTTTCTGTGCTAAGCTAACTGGGTGCTAGCGGAAGCTTAATAATAACAACGTAATAAAAGTAAATCAATGGACAGACATAAGAGTGATATTGATGTTTTCATTTAACTCACAGTCAGAAAGCGAATAAATGCCTTTCCCAAAATGTTAAACTATTCCTTTTATGGTTGAAAAGGTTGTGTGGAATCATAAGGGGCTGGTGCTATCAGGCATGCTGTGGGCTTTGGCCAGGACTGTAGAGTTGACCTTTAAAGTGTTAAATCATCAACAGGAGTTGGAGGGTAATCAACTACACTGTCATCAGCAGTGAACATAAAGGCAGACAGTGAGTTGTGGTGGACAGGGTCCCATCAGGCTGGACTGTCAAGGGTGGAGGTATGAGCTGTCCTAGTGTCTCTGTGTCAAACTGGCTGAAAACATGTTTGAACTCTTTCAATCTAACATTGGTCCACTCAGCCATTTGGCCTGGCTGTCTTTAGCTGGCAAGCTTTCTCATCCCACTCCACACCTCCTTCACACTGTTTTGCTGCAGACTGTTCTTCATCCCTTCACTGTGGATTTTCTTTCAATCCTCCATTCTCCACTTCAGCTCTTGCTTGACAAGTACGGTAATTTCTTTCACGTCCCCTGTCCTAAAAACCCTTGTCTGCCTGTTGAAAAGGACGTCATGTTTTCAGTGTTCCAGCGTTTATTATTTGCTCGTCCTTGATCTTTTTTCTTGTATTATAATTGCAGGGTTCACGCTGTAATTGTTTTGTCTTGCATCAGGTAGCCCCTCATTGTCCTCTGGGTACTCCACAGTTCAAAAAAAGCCCTGTAAATTATAATATGGCCTCAGTAGCTTAACACTACACTCGCACTCTCCTGCTGCAGGATGATGGACACACGCAGGGAGGCTACAGAATATGAAAGAAAAGAAAAAAGTGTTGAACGGGTGAGGGAACTGTATGTACCACAGTATTGTAAAAAGCAAGTTCAGTGTGTTATTCTCTCTGTTCTAAATGAAAACGAAAGAGTGACAGTCCAGTATTACACTAGGCAGTAAACATGAATGTCATTTTAGAAAGCATAAACACATTATAGTATGTTGTGTGGCTGACGTGTGAGTGTGGAGTGATTTGGTGATTTGTCATGACGTTGCTGAAGGATGTTGCTGGCCAGCATCTTCAGGCTCTGACCGTAATTGCTGTTTTAAAGCTGTAAGATCAGAGATGTGTTGCAGCTCTCTCTGATGCTCTGAGAAGATTACCAATGACTGCATTTAACATATACAGTATATGATTATATTTTTGTGAGGTCATCATCTGTCCAGGGCCTGCACTTGCTTGTCTACTGCCCGATTGACTGGTCTATATACTGTATTTTACAGATGAGTGCAAAGGGCCTTTTTTATCCCACTCTGGAGGGATTAGTGGCAGCAGTAATGCCAGATTTTCAGATTTTACATATCATTTATATTTAATGTTACAGCAATGAATGAAGGAAATGAACCGGCCTGTGATTTCACAACCCAATAACATGAATAAAAGCAAACCTAAATATTCCGAAAATCAATATCATACAACCAAATGAGCATAGACACTTCCTGATGCAGTGAGTGTGGGCCTAGATAGCCATGCCTAGAGTCATAAACCACTTGGATTAGATTAGATTAAATTATCCTTCATTAAGAGAGAGGACAAGAACTTGGAACAGCGACTGGACTAATACAGAGGTTCTTAACCTTTTTTCTGAGACAGATGAGCAGCTTAACCAAGAATGAAATGTTACTGGAGACTTAATCTGACGGTGCCTATGAACTAAACTACATCAAGGACAGAAAAAATGTAACATTCCCAAACATACAAACATACTATAGTCTCTGGAGTTTGAACGAAAATAATTTTTGTTAGAATTCAATTTGATATCCATCTCCGTTCCATCTCCCAGGTAAATCCTGGCAACAATTAAATAAAGGCAAACCCTGCCAAAACAACAACTAAAATGTTCAAAGTAAGACGTTACATCAGTTGACTATACTTTACTCCATATGAGAAATCTTCTAAGGACTGTTTTTAGACTGTTCAAGTAATAGAGTACAACCCTAAAACATGTAAAAATATGTTTCTAATGTTTTGTCTATAACATGTTTTTTTTCTCACAAAACATTAGAAACAGTTTACAATACAGGGCAATTTAATACAAAACCACCAGAAAATACGACTAAAAAATGAGAGTTGAGTGGACTCAACACCTCTCATTACAAATTACTAATTTGTGATGCATCATATTTACGACAGGAGTATTGTTGGATGGATTGCATTTCAGTGCACAGAGCTGTCTGTTTTTTTGTTACTCTGTTTTGTTGCTTAATGATATGCTGTTATTGGAGGAATATATTATTAACTTTAGCAGGAGACCAAATGTAAGAAGCAGCTGACTACACAAAGCCTATTTCATTATTCTCCACAGTAGCATGGACTAAAGGCTCTGCCAAATGTCTTGAGAACTGCGGAAAGCAAGCCTGGCTGACCTTTAAACTCTGTAGTGTGAGTGGGTGGATGGATAGGAGAATGTGGGAGTAAAAACTCTTTTTGCTTCTTGCCTTTTGTATGAAATTTACTTTATTTCTCTTTATCATGTTGGTTTTTATGTGTCTTATTTGGTCATTAGAAGCTTGTAATCCTGTGACTGAGAGCAGATTTTTGCATTACAGCCAGCGATGTGTTTCCAGTGATCATCACAAATTTGCTCTCCTGACAGAAAAAATAATTTGGTCAATTCAGACTCATGCTAGCTTGAGATCACAGGGCGTTAGATGAGTTGTTTGCTTTTCTATTCCACTCTCTTCACTCCTCAGGGTCATTGAGAATTGAGAGCAAAAACTGTTGTCTCGTGTCTCCATGGATACCATAATTGACTCAAGCAATGAATTTGACACTTGTGTGGTATGCATGTATATCTTTGCACATTTCCTGCATCGCTCTCACACTCTCAATTCATTCCCCACCCGCTCTCTTTTTAAAGCAACCAGCTCCACTCGACTGGAGGATTTGAGTTATCTGGACAACCAAAGGGCTGCTGGACACAGGAGCTCCGTCCGCAAACACAACACAGCTGGACGCACAAATGATGACTCCAAAGGTATTTTGTGACTTACCCTCGGGGTCAGATCAGTGTGTAAATATAGCTTGGTGCAGAAACATCTGCAGACCTGTGTGGAACATGTACTCACTTCCCCAATGTCACCGGTTAAAATCACAAAGCCATTCATAAATAGCTTTGACTGTTTCCTCTCACTCCATCCAGGGAGATTAGTGCCATTCAAACAAGCTGACATCATGCTAAAACCGCTGCTGTTTGAAGTCCCCGGCATCACCGCAGAGACACCTTTTGTAGGCCGGGATTGGCTCTTTACACGTCTGGAGGAGGTCCTGAGAAAAACAAGCAGCTGTGAGGGCCGCGGTGCTGTCATTGTGGGTAACGCAGGATCCGGCAAGACTGCTATCATCTGGCGGTTGGTGACGCTCAGCTGTCATGGCATGCACACGCCACAGGGAGGTCCCAGCATCCCTCACAGCCCCAGCGCCTCGCCCAAATGTAATACTCCCATCTTCATTCTGAGCAGTGTAATTTGTCTTTGTGTGTATGTCATACCATTAGTGAAAGAACACAGAAGAACCCTATAAGTTGACTTGATAAATCTTCCAGTATGCTCCAGTAATGTCAGATATTGGAGGAAAAATCACTTTTTGTGAAGAGTTGGTAACTGGGTCACTCACTCTTCTTTCAAGTACTCCCCTGAGGTTTCTCTGCTGATTGCAGTTGTGTAAGGGGACTGCGAATGTTGTTGTTGCCTTATTGTGAGTGGCACTGGAACAAACACTCACACAACACATTTTGCACGTTGCACAATAAATGCATGTTGCATACGTTGACATGCTGTTAATATTGTTTTCCACTTAAACGTGACACACTTAGAGTTATGAATAAGAAAGACCAAAAAATACAGATCTCAGCCTTTTCTTAAAATAGTGTCAACAAAAATGAAGGGAGCAATGCATTTTTTTTTACGTCATTGCTCTCTCTATATCTTTCTGTTGTCTTTTTGATTTACATTTAACAGAGGGTATAGCATGAGGTGTGCAGGAATCCAGAAGTGTCCTTCTTCACTCATCTTATGTGGTTTTTCTTAATGCCATATAGTCTTGCTTACATATGCACTAATTAGCTACAGCAGTTTAATTGTCATTCTACTTTACGCGTTGCATTTCTGTGCTTATACCAGAGACTTTATGTAACAGGTATAATGGCAGCTTTGCGTTTGTTGTTGTTGCCTTGCACTCTGTTCAGGTGGGGATAAGCAGGGAAAAGCCACCTCCAAACCAGCTGATTCCCAGCCCAACCAGAGTGCTGTTGCAGGAACAAATGATAGTGCAGCACAGAGGAAGGAGGTTGTCAGATGCCTAGCTGCCAAGGTACCTCAAAACACACATGCACACACACGTTTGTATTTTAATATGTGAGGACCTTCAATTACATCTCTAACCTGAAAGCAGTAGTTTGGCATTTTGGTAAAAGCCTATTTGGTTTCATGTGGAGAGTCAGATGAGAGGATCAATACCCCTCTCATGTCTGTATCCCAAATATAAAGCTTAGGCCAGGAGATGGTCTTCTTAGCATAAAGACTGGAAACAGCTATCCTGCCTCTCTCAAAATCCATCTACCAACCCCTATACAGTTCACAAATTACAACGTTTTATCTTGTTTATTTAATCTGTATAGTAACCAAGGTGAAATAACTTAAATTTACAATGTTACAGACTATTTCTCAACCAGGAGCAGTTGATAGGCAACCCCCCGGAGACTCACGGAAGTTCATGCTGGCTGGGTTTTTAGCTTCATATTTTAATGAACAGATATGGGAATGGTGTCAATCTCCACATCTAACTCTACACAAGAATGCAAATAAGTGTATTTCCCAAAATGTCTAATATTAAATGTAACTCTTCCTTTAACCATCAAAACTACCTGCCTTACCCCAGCCCTGACTCTTAACTCAAAATGGCCTTAATTTCTAAAAATGAAATAAAATAAAATAAACACTCAGATTGGTCCTCACAAAGATACAAGAGTACATACACACATATTTACACAACACACTTCTGTATGGTTCTTGTTATTTAGGATGTTGCTGACTTACCTGCAGTTATAACATACAAAAGGAAGAAACTGCATTGATATTGTAGGAGTGCTCCTAGATTTAGCTTCTTGTTATAGATACTTTGATAGCCCTGGATGCTTTTCCTGCTCCAAATTTTCAAGCACGGCGATATAATTCAGCATCATAAACATTGCTGTACTGTAGGGAGCTATGATTGTTACAAACCTTCACAAAACACTGTAGAGGGATCAATTCAAAGAGATAAACACACATCAGGATTGTTAGTGTTTTAAAGAGCTATGGCGCTGCAAATTTGTGACACAAAATTTGAATGTCATAGTTTTCTCCTCGCTTGTTGGGCACATGTAGAACATGCTGCTGATTACATCACATAGATGACATGGAAGCTTCTATATTTACTAACTTGGCCTCAATAAGAGTTTCCATGGGAACTAGTCAGACTACTTGTGATGGTGAGGATGTTTGCTCAAAAGTAAATCATTGATAATGTTCTATGTGGACCACTGCTGAGCAAGACAAGGGCCTATCTAAGCCCTATTAGTGAATATTTTTGGAAATGCAATTTTTAATGCAAAAGTGCACTGACAGTTTACAGATAAATAAAATCTCCCAGCAAGACAGTAGCCAATTTTCTCAATGTTTTTGTGTTTTATGCTTTTGTTCAGTTTGAGTCCTGTATTGCACAATTCACCCTTTTTAGTAGTGATATGTTTCATTTCTCAGACTCTTGTTTACCATGCAGCAACTATTCAGTGAATGTGTTATATACAGTATACTCTGCAGTAATATGTTGAATGCATCTCTTGTTGTTGAGTATCATGAAACTATGTTATGACTCAGCTACCCTCTATGATTTCTGTGCTTATATCTTGGGGTTATTTTATTGTAACCCTTATTTATTATATATTCTGTGATACTAGTTTTAGAGATTTTCTCCTTCGGGATATGAACAGAAAATCCGAACAGTTACAAACAGCATCTGAATTTGTGAAGTAATATTTGTCCCATCATGTTCATCAGATTGAGACTTTTTCTTCCGTATCAAAGTAATTCAGGTGGTTGTAGTCGGTACAGTGCAAACAGAAACGGCTTTATCCAAAGCAGCATGACTTCTCATGAGTCAGTAAACAAATAGGCTATAGGCTAAAAACACAGAGGTGGAAATAGTTTTATGTTCTATCTTCAGACATTCTGCAAGGTTTATCTCATGATATTAAAGCTTGAAGTCAGTTTCATTTTTATAGCCCAATATCATAATTCACAAATTTGCCTCAAGGGGAAATGCATAGTACAGTGTGTTACTGGACAGTCAATGAAAACTGAATGAAGTCTCAAAAGTGTATGCAAAATAGTCAAAATACTGTAGCTGTCTCAATTGCTTTCTCTTTTTTCATAGACACTTCAGACCATGTGGGGTTTCCCCATTTTTTAAAATAAAAAATCATGCATTATGCACACTATTAACACTAAATGTGAATCTATAAATTTCTAACCGGGCCATTAAAAGCTACACAGCTATAATTTAGACCAGCTTTTACTGTAAAATAAGCAGATACAGACAGCTTTGCGTTTTCAGTGTTTCACCAGCCTCTTTTTCTTCTGTCAGGTGGTAGCCTTCCATTTCTGCCAGGCTGACAACACCTACACCTGCCTGGTACCAGAGTTTGTGCACAGTGTCGCCGCCCTGTTGGCCAGAGCGCCACAGCTCGCCCCATACAGGGAGCTGCTGGTACAAGAGCCTCACCTACAAAACACACTCAGCCTGCGATCCTGCGTTCAAGACCCCATTGCTGCCTTCCGAAAGGGCATCCTAGAGCCCATAGCCAGCCTGCGTAAGGGTAATGAAGTCTACACACACACACACACACACACACACACACACACACACACACACACACTCTTTAAGACAAATGTAATAATCAAGTTTAAATTCAAGTTTCTTTTTTTAATTTTAAAATAGTATCAGTTTTAAAGTGGAAAATTGTCTGCTTCCCTCACCATGCAATTAGGGAGCCTACTGCTATCTCCTGTGTGAAATAGCCTATTAATGACTCCATGATGGGCCCATAGATTATTCCTTAGTTAAGGTCAACGATTTGAAACAGTGTAGAGTGTGAACCAGATGTTAGGTCATTTAAATTTGGACATGAGTGTTATTTTTGCCCTGGTGAATCATCAGCATCCCACCAGATTTCAAGGTCTGAAAATACTGTGGAGAGGCTGTGAATGTTACGGGAGTATTAGCCCCCTCAGTTTCTCATGATACAGTCAGTTAACTAGATTGATGTGTTATTATGGCCAGGCCCTCCACAGTCTGAGAAGAGGAGTGCTTTGTCTACTCCATCACTATTAAGCAGGATTGAAAAAAAAGGGAGAGCCCTTGTGCCTGAGTGTATGAATCCTCCCAGGCTTGCAGGGATGCATTGACTGCTTAGATTATGTGAAACATGATGGATATATCCTGTTTCAAGCTAATAAACAACAATAGCCTCTGGTCCCTTTCAGCCGAATATAATCAATTTTAGCAGTTAGTGCTTATCTCAACATATCCTGTGCTCTTTGCCAGGCTAATTCATTGTATGTGGTCTTCTAATGTGCTTTTTTTTTATATCTTTTGCTTTATTTAGAGCGCAGACTTCCTGAAGAAGACTACATCATATTGGTCGACAGCCTTAACGAGGCAGAGTTCCATAAACCAGACTATGGGGACACCATTGCCACTTTCATTACCAAAATAATCTCCAAATTTCCCATCTGGCTGAAGTTGGTGGTCACGGTCAGGACAGGCCTGGTGGTGAGTGAGATTATTAATATAGCAGCATTACATTGATTTTTGTGTCAAAGGGTTTCTTTACCCAAATTATATAAACATATTTTCTCACTTAAAGGAGAATTCCGGTTGATTTCAAAACATAGCTGTGTTGTTTGTAAATGCGAAGTGCTGTCAGTAGCGAGAAAAACGAAAACAATCGGTGCTGCCTACACCGTGTTATCCTCTGCTAGAGTTAGCACCCAACAGGCTTAAACAGGGCAAGTTTTAAATGTGTTTTTAGCCTCTAAACATGTTCAAAATGTCATTAAAAGTGTCTACCCATGTCAAGTGATTCCTTACGAGTGAACACAGCGAATGTGACTGCTGTAGATGTGACAGAAATTCATGAAAGTTGTGCTAATTCAGCTCTGTTTAGTTCCTGTGTTGAGATGGCAGTGAGAGAGCTTAGGGACCGTCTATAAACTACAACACAGAAAAAATATAAAACAAAAATATGAAGGCAGAAGGATAACACAGTGTAGGCAACACCGATTGTTTTCGTTTTTCTCTCTACAGACAGCACTCCAAATTTCCAAACAACAGACCCACATGTTGACATTGACCGGAATTCTTCTTTAACTCTAGAGGTATGGTCTATGGGGAACGCATTTTAGGGGGCGCAAAGGATTTTTTTTGTTGTAGTCCCGCTGTTTGAAAATTGGAAGCAAGCCAGACTGGGGGACCATTTGCATTGTTTTAATACTGTATATCCGTAAGTGTTCACCCCACCTCTTAAGTTAGCTGCGATAGCCTCCAGCCCCCGCGACCCTGCTAAGAATAAGAGGGTAATAGACCCTACATGGATGTGTATTTCCAGATAAATTGTCACGGTAAGATCTCACTGTGAACATTTTCAGTGGAACTGCTTTCTATCAAAAGAAATTCTGCCTTATATAGCTGTTGAAAGGTCTGTGGATTATTACGAGTTACAAGAATGCTGTTTGTGGAAAAATGTTGTTTTCGAATTTTTATGCTCTTTAAATGCCAAAAATTAAATTCCATTCATCTCTCCTGTATCGGAATTTACAGTAGTCTTGAAGTGTTTGGAGGCTCCTCTTCTTTTTTTGCACCCTGTTTTTGCCCATCCAGCACCTAGCAGAGCCTTAATGCCAGGTGAGCACTGGGCACTTTATGGGATGTAGGAAGACATCTCAAAATCTGGGCAAATAGAACATAGAGGTAGGTGAAGAGAAAATAGTTGTTGTTTTTTTACTTTTAGTTTCCCCTTGCCTCTTCACATTATCCAAATCACAGACATGCCCACACCATGTAGTTCAATGTTGTGCTTTTACTGCCATGGTATAGACTCTGTGGGTTTTTGCACAGTTGCTCTCTCTAGTCTGATGTATTTTCTCAATCCGGTTGGTAATCCCACCAAACAGCAGGCGCATCTGTCCAATGCGAAAGCCAAGCCTCAAAATGCTGCATGGATTATGCCCTGAATGGATGGTAATACTACTGGGAGTCTGCTGGGAGTCTGGAACTTGACAGCCAGCCAGCTGGTTACATAATTTGATTAGTGTTTGGGAAATACACAAAATACATTTGGGATCATTTTTTTTCATGATACATGTGAAGTCAGCAAGCCTTAAATACCAAAATGTAAAGATGAAGAGTACATCTATCATTCCACCCTCCCAGTATCCTGATTGGATCATAATTCATTTTTTCCTTTTTTATCAGCCATTTCACAGGAACTCTTGTATAACACCCTGGATATTTCACAAACAGTTGGGAAAGGGTTAAGTGGAGCACGGTCCACGACCACAAGTCAATTACTTGTCGCTGAACCAAAATGTCATTCTTCGTTAATGAGGAAGTAAGCGGCAATAACATGGATTTAAAAAAAATCAGTCATAGCTGGTTTTGGCCGGTGTTGAGCAGTTGAGGATGGCGAGAGAGAAGATGAAATGTGACTCTGAGAGATGCCTGTGAGCAATGTTGGAGCTTCAGTCATTGTCACACTATTTACTGTACTGTATCCCATGGCTCTGTGTGAGTCAGAGGCAATGGCATCTGACAAATGGGTCCTGATTTTGGTGCTTTTAATTTGTCCTTAGCTAATGCGCCAAAGACATACTATTGTTTAAACACTCAGGTGTTTGTGCCTATGTGTGGAATCTGTTTTTACCAATAAGCACCCATAAATAAAATTAATAATTTTCTAATCTGCAGGAAATCACCACACTCCTTCCCTTTTCTGGCATCTCTCTGGACATCCTGCCAGACAGCAGTGATCTGGGAGCTGACCTGAGTGACTACATCCATCACCGGGTCAGCAGCAGCACCCAGGTCGCCGCTAATGTCACCACACCCACAGGCTCGGCCCCTGATCAGCTGCTCCTCAGCAAGTTCAGCAGCCACCTGTCAACACGGAGCAACGGCTCCATCCTCTACCTTCAGCTGACCCTGGATCTGTTTCACAAGGGGCACCTGGCTCTGAAAGGTGGAAACTACCTGGTGGTGCCTGTGTCCCTGTCAGAGGTCAGACTTGTAAAACGTTGATTCCCAACAAGCAAGTGGTATTTGTTCCCAAATGGTGCAGTTGCCAGACATGCGTAGAAAGATTGTTGATGAGCTCAGCGAATTTGAAAAGACAGAAATTATACTTTGATTATAGAAAACAAAAACTGAGGACCCCTACACCTGAAGACCATATGTTGCGATTGAGAGTGCGAGGGGGGGGGGGGGAAGCAAGCAGACCAGTTTAAACGTTAACTTAAATTAATGGATGAATTGTTGACAAAAAACATTGGGATCCACAGATGTGGAGTAATGAGCGTTATCAGTTCACTTATTATTAAACTACAGTGTTCAATCCTTAATGGCAAAAAAGACACATTTTACTCGTGACTGTATTTTCTAAGACCCACCCTCCTCCTCCTCCTCTCCTCCTCCTCCTCCTCTTCCTCCTCCTCCTCCTCCTCCTCCTCTCCTCTCCTCTCCTCATCTGGTCAAGTTCACAGTCACACTTAACACTTGTCATCCCGGTGAGCTGTCTGGTGTGAGTGGCATCTTCGCCTGAAGCCCAAGCAATTAATGTCCGTAAAATACCCACACAAGGTACACAGGCGACAGCCATTGTTCAGACATGTTTTTCACAAAAAAAATGAGAAAAATGTGTACTTGCGTGCTAGACAGATCAATAAAAGATTACAAAAAAATGACATGATCAAAGGCTTTATACAAAGTGCCAAAAATAGTCCACAGTGACTAAAGTAAATGACAGACGCATTTTAATTATTGCATAATCATCAGTGAAAAATAGGACAACAGATGACAAAGTGTTATTATACACACAACGGCCAAGAAATGTGATGATGTAATGATTTGATAATGGATGTGGAAAAGCATGCATAAAAGTGTGCTAAAGATGTGTGAGCCCAGGTAGTGGGCAGTTTAGACAAACAATGTGGATCATTTAGTAGAATTAACTATTAAAACTAGTTTCAAAGATTAACCCAAAACTATTCCTTACCAGAGGTATGCTGAAATGTTTGCACCAATAACTTTCAACAGGATTTGTGTATTGCACATTTAGCTTGGCTCTTGTACTTTCTTTTTTTAAATTGTTGTTATTTTTTATAATTTACGTGTTTCCCTTCAGGAGGTCGCACATGAACTTTCGACAACATTGTAAATAGTCAAAAGGTCCAAGTTCCACAACAGCTTCTCTTATTCCCTGGTTCCCTTTAGTCCAGATAATGCAAGACATGTCCGCTCACACACAACATCACTAACCCTATGAATATCTGTTAGGTGTACCTGCTGATGTGTCACGCGAGCTTTCCGGATAAAGAGGTCTTGGAACGGGTACTTCCGGTGCTAAATGTGGCACTGGCGTCTCTGCACCCACTGACTGATGAACAAATGTTCAGGGCGCTGAATGCAGGCAGTGTGAAGGGGGAGCTGGAGTGGAAGGACTTTCAACTGAGATTAGACAGCCTGGCTGGATTTATGGTAAGACTTGATATCGCTGCATGGAAGGGTACATAAGGATTCAAGCTTTTGTTTTAGAGATTTTTATATTGTGTTTGTAGGTGGTTTTTACTTACATAAAAAGCAAGGGTGTGTGTGTGTGTGTGTGTGTGTGTGTCTGGGGGTGGGGGGTGATCATGTCAATTGATTGTACCTTTAGATGTAAGACATCTTCTGTATCGTTTGTGTATGTAGGTGAGACGTAGGGATGGCACCCGGATGCTGTGTCATCCCTCCTTCAGAGAGTGGCTGGTTTGGAGAGCAGATGGAGAGAGCAGTGACTTTCTCTGTGAACCTAGGTGAGATTAAAAGTCAAAGGTCATGCAGCAGGAAATTATTAAGATCCATACAATAAATAAGTTGTGTCTACACCGAGAAAAAAAAAATTCTTGGCAATAAAGGAGAGTAGAACGTAGGCCATTTCTGATTTAATAAGTACACTACACATGCTTACAGGAGTGGCCACGCTCTCCTGGCCTTCATGTTCTCCAGACAGGAGGGCAAACTGAACCGGCAGCAGACAATGGAGCTGGGACACCACATCCTCAAGGCTCACATCTTCAAGGTAACAGAAACCTGGATTACTATAGATATGTACTATGACTATGCATATAACTTGTTTATAACTAGAAGTGATTGTGCCGCATCCCTTCTGAATTGCCTCGTTAACCAAAGGATTCAAGTAAACAAGTGTATTATTGCAAAGAAACACACAAAGAAGCACGCAAACAAGAGTGAATCCCCTGTGCTTACCATCACCCACACACATTAACACGGCTCATGGTACAGTGATTATTGTACCGTTTGCACGCAAGGCTTCTACTCTGTACATACCACTTTACTCCTGGGACACAATTCTAATTCTGCGTCACAGATCACATCTGAGCAAACTTAACTCTCTCTTTCTTGGTTGCTCTCCATCTTTCTGGGTCTCTATGACACGCTCACAGGGTCTGAGTAAGAAGACAGGTGTGTCCTCCAGCGTTCTTCAGGCAATGTGGGTGAACTGCAGTACAGACAGTCTGTCCGCTGCGCTGGCCTCCCTGAGGAACCTATATACACCTAACATCAAGGTGACATACCTCTACTTTACATTAAAAAAAATTACTCATACACCCAAATGCATCTTACATACAGAGATACTGTATACTATTCGTGATTTTCCTCTTGCAGGTAAGTCGTCTGTTAATGCTAGGTGGCGCTAGCGTGACCTGGTGTACAGAGGTGGTTGGACATGCTCCAATTCTGGCCGTCCACGCCCACCTGGGGCATGTGGAGATGGTAGCTCTGCTGCTTGAAATGGGCGCACCAGTAGATGGGACTACTGACAGTGGCATGACACCCCTCTGTCTCGCCGTCGCTGCAGGACACGTAGACATCGTCAGCCTGCTCTGCAAAAAAGGGGCCAAGGTCAGTGTCACTTCTGTGCAAAGAGGAAGAGAGACAAATATGGGATTAGAGTGTGTGACCACCATAATTACCATGGATAAATGTGATTTCAATCCTGGTTTTGCATCCACCACAGTCTCAGGATCTATTCTGGGAGACGGATGACATGAACAGGCCTGATCTAGGCCAGCCTATTAAAGGAAACCTGTTGTATGTCACCTGTGTACCCCTTTCCGCCAGGTGGGCCTTGCTGATAAGACTAACCAGTGTGCGCTGGTCCATGCTGCGCTGAAGGGCCATGCAGAAATCATCAACATCTTGCTGGGCCAAGATTGGGGAGACGATATCGCCACTGACCCACAGCAGCACTACAGCAATGAAACTGTGACTGGGAAAACACAGGCAGCCCAGCAGGCGATTACAGCCGCAGCTAGTGTGGGACACACACAGGTACGTACTCAGGTGCTCGTGACAACACACTCTGCTGGAATTCCTTGTTTTATGTAGAGCATGTTGCCCGTCCTTACTTGACGTAGAGAATATACAGTATTAGATGCAGTTTGCTGTGATCAAGGTCTGTAAGTGTTTTGGTTTTCTTTCTGCACAGCAAGCCAATACAGAGAACTGTAAAATTGTATTTTCCTGCAGGTGGTGAAGAGCTTTCTGGACTTGAAAGATGAACAGCTGGCAGTGCAGATGGATGCTCACGACTCTCTCTGGGGAGAAACGGGTGAATTTCTCCTATCAGTCAGAAACATTTAGCTTTCTCTCCTCTTTCTGTCTATCAGTGTGGATCTAGAGTCATGCTCAATGGCTTAAAGGTTGCATTTTTAGGCACATTCTAGCGTTCTGTGCAATGAATAAATATTAAACAGCTAACTTCCCTGTATGTGGATGCACAGGAAATTTTGCTGCACGACAACTAGATACTCACTCACTGGTTTCAGTATTATGATTTTAGGATGTTCTGGTTGATATCAAAAAACCGATTCGATTGTAAATAGTTTTGTATTTTTTGGCAGAAACGGAGCATCAAATTTATCACACAGAACATCTCGTCCAGCCACATTTGTAGCATCTAAAAAGCAGCTTTTATTCAATTGTAATACTTTTACCTCTATCCCTGATGTGATAGTGCAGCCTGCAGAATTCTGTTAGGTTCATGTCTGATGAGCCTGTATCTCTGCCTACAGCACCATTAGAGTATAATTCTATTACACAGTCCCCTCCAGTGCTGAGATAGAAAAAGTCAGAGCATGAAATAGCCTCTGAAACATTCACCTTTGCATGTACAGTACTAGGGAGTTGTTGTATGTTTTGTTTAATGTTAGAATCATTGGATCTCAGTCCATTTGCACAGATAAAATGACCAGGCAAGGATACAAGTCTGATTACTTAACCAGGGATTTGTACTTCTTTGGGAATTACAATTACCCAACACAGTTGTGCATAGAGTCTATCATATCATATATATTTGAATTTTCTCTTAAAAATGAAAATAATTTTTGCTGGTTCAGTTTACATATCTAAAGCAGCAGCTTCACTAACCCTGTTATTATATTGTGCAGCTGCACAAAGTCACCTTTAACAAAGACCAACAAAGCCATTTTTGTATGTTCTTTGTCTTACAGTATAATACAACAATAACTTATCTTTAAAGGCAGTAATATAGAATTGATTTGTTCACTGAAGCATGAGGTCACATGAAACATGATGTCATTTATCAAGGGTACTTGGAGGTTAGAGAATGGCATTAATAGCTTGCCTCTATCCCCAGCTCCTCGCAAACTAAAAAAATGCCCATTGTTTGTCAAAGTATCGCTGGCTGGTTAAGGAGGGTGCATATTATTTAGTATGTAGAGTTATGGTTGGAAACGTTGTTTCTTTTGTTGATGCTCTTGTTGAAGAGGAAGAACAAGATGGAGAAAATGCAGCTGTCTTTGATTGATTGACCTGTCAGATGTCTAGACGTGTATTAAAACAGAAAATATAACACCTGTGTTGGAATCAAATAGATTATAGAAATAACCAAACTTGTTTTTCTCTGTCATTCCCTCCTGCTTCTGTCTCTCTCCTAAATGTATCAATTACATATTCATCTCCGCCTCGTCGTCTCATCTCTATGCCGACCCCTCTGTCAGTGCTGAGCGCGGCAGCAGGAAGAGGGAGGATGGAGGTGTGTGCGTTTCTCCTGGAGCGGGGGGCAGGGCTGGAGATACCCAACCGCAGGGGGATGGTCCCGCTGCTTAGTGCCACCAAACATGGACACACACAGGTGAGGAGAAGTCTGGGCACTGGCAGAGCATTTTGTTCATTTAACCACTCCTGTACTGTTTTTTTTATAATTCTTGTCCTTCCTTCGCCAGATTGTAGAGTTGCTGCTAAAGCAAGGTGCAGATATTAATGTCACTGAAAAGCAGGGCCGCACTGCACTGATGCTGGCTGCCTCTGAGGGCCACATGAGCACTGTTGAACTCCTGCTGTCAAAGGGTGAGACTCCTCAAACATGTCAAGCTAATATCTTAAAGTGCACATATTATGCTCATTTTCAGGTTCATAATTGTATTTAGAGGTTGTACCATAATAGGGTTACATTGTTTCATTTAAAAAAAAACAACGTATTTTTGTTGTACTGCACATTGCTGCAGCTCCTCTTTTCACCCTGTGTGTTGCGCGGTCTGTTTCAACTAGAGTGAGACGTCACACTTCTATTCCATCTTTGATAGGTCACACACGCACAGTAGCTAGGTAAGGGCTACTAGCCAGTCAGAAGCAGAGTATGAGGGCGGGCCATGCTAGCAGCTAGGTGAGAATATAAAGTGTTTCAAAGTGATGCACGTTTATCATAGAAGGCTGGACTACAATAGAGCTGTTTGGAGCAGTTTGTGAACAGTGTTTTCTGTTGGAGATGGTAAGTCCCTTTGGGGTGGACTTTGGGCTGTTCCGTCCATCCATCCATCTTCAGCCGCTTATCCGGTATCGGGTCGCGGGGGCAGCAGCTCCAGCAGGGGACCCCAAACTTCCCTTTTCCCCGAGCCACATCAACCAGCTCCGACTGGGGGATCCCGAGGCGTTCCCAGGCCAGGTTGGAGATATAATCTCTCCACCTAGTCCTAGGTCTTCCCCGAGGAAGCGAAGGAGCAGCGGCTCTACTCCGAGCTCCTCTCGGATGACTGAGCGTCTCACCCTATCTCTAAGGGAAACGCCAGCCCCCCTCCTGAGGAAACCCATTTCAGTACCCTGGATCTCGTTCTTTCGGTCATGACCCAGCCTTCATGACTTTGGGCTTTTTCACTTTTTAAACTATAACGTGCACAAAATATATATAAACACAATAAAGGAAAGAGGGAAAAAGCATAATATGATCACTTTGATACGTTTTGTACCTGAACTGCGGAACAACATTTGCTTTGTTTGTGGTCCCAGGTGTCTCTCTGTCCTCTGCCGATCAGGATGGGCTGACTGCCCTTAGCTGGGCCTGTCTGAAGGGCCAGAAAGATGCTGTGCAGCTTCTGGCGGAGGCAGGCGCAGACCTGAACCAACCAGACAGACAGGGACGGACTCCTCTTGACCTCGCTGCCCTTAACGGGGATGCAGATACAGTGGGTTTCATGCGGTTGTTTAGATGGTATCATGTTGATAATGGATTTTTTTTCTAGTGGTCTATCGTTATTTGAAACAATTTTATTTGCATTTACTTGTAAATATTCCTTACCCAAAAGATGAGTTTTCTTTTCTCCCTGCGTTTGGGATGCAGTTTATAGATCTTGGTGGGGAAGTTGCAAAACATTATAACACCCAAATGCAAATATAAAATACATAATCATCCACACTAGCATCAACAGAGCTATTTTAGACAAATTAACTAAATCGTAATTATTAAAATCACGATAATCATTTCCCCTGCAACACAGGACGTACATTTCCAATCACAGTTCATGTGGAGTAAAAAAGCCTTTTGACTCTCATACACGTAATCTATTAATCAGCAGGAGAATAATCAAAACTATCTGAGGATCAAAAACTTTCCAAAAACATCAGGATATAAAAAGGGGCAGACAGCTCTGTTGCTAATGTCAGCTAATGTAATAAGCCATACTGTGTGTAATCAACCAAATTATGGAAATATCTAACAATCATTTTTCATTGTTAGCATCTTACATTGAAATATAAAAATAAAAGAGGTTGTTGTTATTCTATGCACATCCAGGTGCATTGCCTGGTGGAACACGGAGCGGTGCTGGAGAGAGCCGACAACAACAGTGCCAGAGGTTCAGATCGGACGACTGGCTGCCAGAATCCCACCCTGGTGACTTCGGTGCTTAAGAAAGGATCTAAAATGGGTAAAACCACCGTACTTACCATAACCGTCCTGTAGTAAATCCCCCCTCTAGGGGTGCAACTAACAATTATTTTCTTTGTTGATTATTCTGTTGATTATTTTTTAATAGATGAATCGATTCAAAGTTTGATCTATAAAATGTCAGAAATGGTGAAAAATGTCAATCAGTGTTTCCCAAAGCCAAAGATAACATCCTCAAATGTCTTGTTTTGTCCTCAACTCAAAGATATTCAGTTTAATGTCATAGAACAGTGAAGAAACCAGATTTAGGAAGCTTAAGAATTTAGATTGTTTTGAACACCTCTCTGGCTAAACTCGCTACTCAGGAGTGTATTCATATTTGTATCTTACTACTTGTATCAACCGATCAATAAGTCTTACTTAGATAGATTTGTATTATGTGCTTTATTTTAGCACCTGCATGCTCTGCATTTATACCACTTTATATTTCCATGCAGTATAGTGTTACTCTCCATTCTGCAGCAGCTGCAGTTTTACATCCACTTCTCCAACTCTCTTCCCCTCTCTCTTTCTCTATCCTTGGTTGCTCTTCGAAAGGCTACAAAACGGCTCCACACGATCGATCAGGTACATGATTTATGCAAAACACAAAGTAAAAGAGACAAGACTAGATAGATAATCGAAAGATAAATATACTGTATGTACCACTCCGACAGGTCATGCTACGTGGGCTATGGCTTCTTCCAAACCAGACATTCTCCTCATCCTGCTGCAGAAGCTGATGGAGGAAGGGAACATGCTTTACAAGGTACGGTCTGATGAATGTTATAGGAGGTGTGTTGTGAGGGGTGTGGCAAACTTTTTTTTTTTATTAGACTTCAAACCAAGTGTTTTGTGGAAATTGTTTTCCATTATCCTCTGTCTGTTTTTCCGTCCCCTCTTCCTGTGTGTTTCTCAGAAGGGACGTATGAAGGAGGCAGGCCAGCGTTACCAGTATGCCCTGAGGAAACTACCTCGTGAGGGGCAAGGAGAGGAGCTGAAAGGCCTCAAAGATCTGCGGGTCTCCCTTTTTCTAAACCTTTCCCGCTGCCGCAGGAAAACCAACGTAAGGCCCACAGCTGTAACAAACCGCTCATGCACTATTTAACACAGGCAGGTTTATTAGACGCTGAGGGGATGGCAGGAGGCTGGCGAGGCTAGGTAGATGCTTAAGATATATAATTTATCTGTATCAACATAAAAAGATCATGTCAGCAGTGGTACAGCTCACTGTAAAAATACCTCTGCTTTTCAGATCTAATTTCGAGTCCACCTGGTAAACAGAATGTACGTGTAAGACCTGGAAGCAGGTGCTGACATAATGAATAACTGTGTGCTGTTAGTGTAGAGATGGATGTGTGTGTGGGCCGCAGCCAGGTTTGGAACCCACCCTGGTGATGACAGACGTCCTAACAGACTGTGTAAAAATGCCATCCTTAGGGTCACTGTGGCCGATGAATAATGGAGCAGATAATGTGATGTGATAAGGTCACACTCTGGCCGGCCGAGCATACTCTCTTTCTCTGTGTCTCAACAGGAGGTTATTTACAGTGGACGTGCGAGTGGGCTGGCTAAATCCACATATAATATCAGAATGCATTCAGTAAGGGCCAGCAGAGAGACTACATGATACCATCATTAAACATTGAACGGCACATCATCACAATTTCCCATTCAAGGCTGCCATTTTGACCTCACTCTCAAGGGCAGAATCACAATGTGTTTGTGTCATTAAATATTCACCTGAGAGTGACGATGAGAGCAGTAAAAACAAGCAGCTCTCTGTCTGTTTTTCTCCCTTTCTTTCTGTTCCTGGTCAATAAAAATGATTGCAGCGTGACTGCGGTTTCATTAAACGGGATTCGATTTTCAGATCCGTGTAATGAACCGGCAAACACTATCATACTATTTTTATTGGAATGGCCTCTGAATATTTCTGCTAAACAAACACTTTCCGGTCTAGCTACTTATACACACATAGCTGATCATACAGTGGGTTTGTTTGTTATCTGTGCTGTGTCTAATATTTAAAATTGTAATTCAAATACTAAATGCACTTGTCTATCTGAAAACAGGATTTTGGCATAGCTGAGGAGTTTGCAACAAAAGCCCTGGAACTCAAACCCAGGTCTTATGAAGCATATTATGCCAGAGCACGTGCCAAGAGGAGTAGCAGGTACAGCCATATAAGCCAAGTATATTATTTCAAAGCTGTATCATGTTTGCTCAATTTAATTCTTGCGCAAAACAGCAATTCACTGAGATGGTACGTCACTGTGACATTGTAAATTAAGTATTTTTAACGTTCCTTTGTTCTTTTTCTCTGTCCTCCCCAGGCAGTTTGCTGCAGCGCTGGCAGACCTCCACGAAGCAGCACGACTCTCCCCGTCCAACCGGGAGATCCGGCGTCTGCTGGTACGGGTAGAGGAGGAATGCAAACATCATCAGAAGGCATCCATCATCAACAACATGGCACAGGGTTACAACAGGGACCCACACACCCACCACCATCACACCCCAGAGGAGGAGGTCGACATCTATTCACAGGGAAGTCTAGAGAGGCAAGTCCCCGCAGAGCTCACTGATGCAGAGAAGGAGGAAGAGAAGGATGAAGGTGAGGAGGCGAGTCTGCAGTGTGGGAAAAGTCCAGAATTTTGGCCTCTGAATCCTTACGCTCCAAACAGGACCCTACCAGGAGGTTTGGCCTTTGGTCCAACAGATCAGTTGCCATGTTTCCCACAAGAGGAATATGTGCAAAACCAATTGTTTGTGGACTTGCCCGAGCCCGTTCCTGTGATCAACAGGCAGAGCCACAACCAGGGACTCAGCAGGACTCATCACCAGTGCCACTCTCTCCAGTCAGGGGGCAGAGTTGGGGGCAGGCCTCTCTCTCTGTGTGGCCCCTCCAGTCCTCTGCCAGGCAGACACATCTCCACCTCCCTAAGGCCTGCACCGGTGCACGGTATTGACATCGGCCATGGATTAGCCAACGAACACCCTGGACACAGCCCTACTGAGCTCTATCACCCCATGTCCCCTAACAGCTCCTCCCCACCCGGCCCTCTCCAGATGTACCAGCCCCGACCTTCCAGCTTCTCCAGGGGCTCTGAAAGACTCTCCACCCACTCTGTGGCTCTGGATGGCTTGGCTCTTGCTCTGGGGTCTGGTATGGAGGTTAGGAGGGAGGGTGGTGGAGGAGGAGGTACAGCAGGCTCTAGGGGCTCCAGCTCCAGTCAGGCCTCCAGTGGGAACCTGTCAGACGGCGGCAGGCAGCAGGTGCCGGACACCCCGTGCCCCATCAAGAGCAGCGGTAGCTTCAAGTCAAAACCAGAGCTAAAGCCGCGACCCTTCATGGGAGTAATGGACAAATCAGTGCGAGTCCAGGGCCAGCAGACCTCTGGCTTGAGCCGACAGGGACAGGGAGGAGGGCTGGAGAGTTTCAGTATGTCAGTCATGGAGTTTCAAGGGTTAAACAATGAATTCAAATGCTCGTCATTCCAGGAGCAGCTTGCTGTAAGTCAGGCCAACAGTCAGCAGCAGAGCCGGGAGTTTGGAGAGCGGCTCCACCAGCGAGAGGCTAGGGGCAACGCGTCCTCCCAGCTACGCTTCCCCGATGGGAGGCACAGACAGGCGAGTCTAACGAGAGACAACCCGACTCTGCATATGGCTCCCATCAAACCCAAGCGCTCATTTATAGAGTCCAACGTGTGAATATGCTTTATCAAAGCACAGACACAGGGTGTTTTCAATAAACTATGTCCCACATAAGGTAGCAAGGAAGACTGGTTTGAGAACAGCTCCCTTCCCTGAGCCTGTTTTGTAGAGTTATGCTGCTGCACTGCATTTACAATCTAGAACCAGTGTTCAACTCAGGCTACTATGCTTTTGCTTACATGTCTACAGCTACACTAGTGTATTGAAGAAAACCAGACATACCTTAAGTAGGGATTTCAAAAAATAAGTAGAATATTGTCTCAACTTTTAATTCATTACAAATATAGAAATCAGAGAAAGCTTTGTGCACAGATATAAAAAACCTCATGCTATTAGTTGCTGGATATGACCATTTCTATTGTCAAGTGTCTTTTAAAAAACATTTATATTTGTACGGTGTACAATATTTGCAGATTATATATTTCCCTGTAAGTGGTTATCTGTCAGCATTACAGGCTTCAAAAGACATTACTTTGTGTGCTTGAGATTCTTTTTCTTAGTACAATTTGATTAAAAAAAACCAGTACATGACATTGTGGGGAAACTTCTTATCAATTATCATAATCTAATATTGAATTGATTGCTTCAATACTTACAGTATATGCTATTTATTTTTGCATAGCAGAGAACATGAAATGTTTATTGGTTTATTTGTAGAGAGAGAGAGAGAGAGAGAGAGAGAGAGAGAGAGAGAGAGAGAGAGAGAGAGAGAAAGCATTTACACAAGCAGCAGTTGAGAATAGAAAAAGAGACTTCGTACATTGCTGTATGTCCATAGTTGTTATATACCTTTTTCAGAGTCATACTACAGATTACGAAATGTTGCCACATTATTATTGTGGTATAATAAAATATTAATGGGTACCACATTTCTACATCTACTTCTTTCACTGTATAATTTATAAAATGTTGCCTAAGCTGTGTTGGATGGATAAAAGGATTCACGGTACAACCTAACCTAACTGACATTTAACCACGCCGTCAGAATAAAGTACTTGTATAAAAATGTGGACATCGACATTTCTGAACGTTGCTGAAAAGTCTTCAGTACGGCCATTAAATGCTGCATGGAAGCTTGCAAAGGAAAGTACACCCTAAACTACTTTTGCCGATAGGGTTTGTAATAAGCAAGGGCGGGCAATGACGACCTAAAAAATGCATATATGTAATGCTTGCCTGCAGATATTGTTTTTAATAAGATAACCAACATTATTATGTTCAGTCAAAGCCCCGTCCAGCAATATTTCTAACATTACCATTGAATCAATAGACTCTCCTTAATGTGAAGGGGCTGTTGATAGCTTTCAGACACCCACAGCTCGATGTTTTCTGGTTATTCAGTCAATAAAAAGTCCTAATTAATGTAAAATGCACATAACACTAAAGGCCTCCCAATTTTTGTCATTATAAATCTTTATTAATACATATAATTTAAAACAACTTTTTTTTTTTTTTTATTAAGGTAATTTTTTGGGGGCTTTTTCGAAGACAGTTGATAAGACAGGAAAGGGGGAGAGAAAGAGGGGATGACACGCAGCAAAGGACCGCAGGTCGGATTTGAACCCCAGCCACTCCATGGGGGTGCATGCTATTACTGGGTGAGCTAGAGGTTGCCCCATACAACTCATTCTAAATTTTTAAATGAGCAAAATAGCAACCTGTGTCAGGTGTGGTTTAAATGTTATTCATGTACACTTTATAACTTTTTGAAAAACAACTAGAAGCCTACAGTGCTGTTGACATTTTTATGCTTATGTAGTTTCTGTACAGCACTAATGAAGAACTCACTTTTTTATTATTATTAACAAACAAGAAAAATGGCCATTATCAACCAAATGAAACCACTTGTGTGCTACAAATAAAGTAAGTGACTGGTGAAGAAAGTCTAACCTTTAGCAATGCAAAGAGATCAACGTTTTTTTTGAGGACTTGGACCGAGCCGTAGATTAGAGGCCTGTGAATAATTAGTCTGGATCAACGAAAGTACATTTCCAGGATAACTGCCTGACTTTCAATTTGCCGTTCTCAAACTCATTTCGCGTCGGGGAACAACAAAAAATGTTGAGCTAGCAAGCTACACGGTGAAAATAGCAAGTTTTGAAAAAACATTGTAGTAAGAGACTGAGGGACCATGAGGCGTTCCCAGGCCAGGGTGGAGATATAATCCCTCCACCTGGTCCTGGGTCTTCCCCAAGGCCTCCTCCCAGCTGGACATGCTTGGAACGCAAAGGAGCAGCGGCTCTACTCTGAGTTCCTCATGGATGACTGAGCTACTCACCCTATCTCTAAGCCACCCTCCTGAGGAAACCCATTTCGTCCGATCGTACCCTGGATCTTGTTCTTTCGGTCATGACCAAGCCTTCATGACCATAGGTGAGGGTAGGAACAAAAACTGACCGGTAGATGGAGAGCTTTGCCTTCTGGCTCAGCTCTCTTTTTTCGTCACAACGGTGTGATAAAGTGAATGTAATACCGCCCCCACTGTGCCGATTCTCTGACCAATCATTCGCAAACAAGACCCCAAGGTATTTGAACGCCTTCACTTGGGTTAACAATTAACTTTATTTGATATTGCATTGGCATTGTGTTTTGGCAGGGTGCAAATGTTCCACCAAAAAAAGTTCCTTCCCGAAAAATTCTTTGCAGAGCAACATCCACTTCGTCCTTAGCGCCGCCCAAGACGACTGTGATTGGTTTAAAGAAATGCAAACAACCCAGAGCATTTTTTTCCTCCTGTCCCAGAATACATGTGGGTTGTAGCCAGACCTTATTCCACAGCACTTTTAAGATAGGTTTGGCAATGCGGGACTAGTGAATAATAAATCTGCAATAACTGATTGTTTTGGTCACTTGGGAGCAGTGGAAACAAGCTGTAAACACAACATTAACATATTACCTTGTGAGTTGATATGGTGAACTTGTTGGCTTACAGTTGCTTATTTACACATCCAGCAGTTACAGAGCAACATGATAATTCATTTGGAGGCGAGTGACACGGTGAACGTAAGTCCAATATTCACTCTCTATGTAGCGTAAGATGCCAAATATCAACATTATAAATTAATGCAAAAAAGAAACTCCCACAGTGTTCAGATGCCTCAAATGGAACAAAAATCACTTGTACCTGGAATACTGTGGTTTCTTTCTACTTTGGGGGGGAATATGTGGGTGTGTCCAAGGTCTTTCAGATGCTAGTGGCTGGTCTTCCAGCGGCCGATAGCCATCTTCAGGGTGTGATTAGGGGTGAGCAGAGTAGTCAGTAAGGGAAGGTTGGTCATGGGGCTGGATCGGTTCTTATGGTTGATCCAGCTATCGATGGCCTCTCTTTCATACGAGTATCCATCTGTTGGCAGATGTTTATTGTTTACTCAAATAACAAAAACAACTAGAACTGCAAGCAATTATGACGGGGTCCAAGCCTCCCTGGTGTGAGTCGCCCCCGACGACCAGCCCAGCATGCAAAAGCGATCCCCAAGGCCTATCAGCGGGGAGGCAAGCGTAAGGAAATATTATGTGGTCTGTAGTACATTGCCTTTGCAAATTTCCAATTTAAATTGATTTAGTTATGGCCCAAAATGCGTCCACATGGATTATAGTGCCCCCTTTTGACCGATCGTTGCCAAATTCGGTACAGGTTTGCTCTGATACCTATTAATTCAGCCGAGATATGCTTAGGTTTGTGTTTTGTTGCTAGCTATATCAGGTATATCTGGAGATGTTCTCTGCAGACCAGTTGAACGTTTTAGGTGGAGTTTGAAAAAGTATGTTTTGTACACTGTGCAATATTGCGAAAAAAAACACCTTAACGGAAATGGGAGTGGCCTATATCACGTGTTTCAACATCATTCAAAGAACATGTGAATCTAAGTTTTACTAATGTGCGAAGAGTAATGTGTGAGTTATAGGCAAAAAAACTTTTGACATCATTATAGCACCACCTAGTGGTCCACATGTGTACATTTTTGGTAGGTGAGGTCCATTGTAAATCTACCCTGTACATTTAAAGTTAATGGCTTTTGTAGAAGTGGTGAATCCAAACGTGGATAGGCCACGCCCACTTTGACCAATCAGTACCCGACTGTAAGGGTGGCCTCAGGAGTGGCCTTGGATGATACCCTCCAAATTTCTTAAAAATCAGATGAGCCGTTCATAAGATATAAACGTGTTGTACTTGTGGCGCCCCCTAGTGGCCATTTTTTTGTAAAATGTGGGGGGGGGATCTCTAGAGCGTCTTGGAAAACAAGAATCTAAAGTTCCACGTTGATAGTATTTTTTTGGCCAAGATAAGGCAAAGTTGGTGTTTTCGTAGTGACAGTAGCTACACAAATTTGTTGTGTGTGTAATATGCGCAATTGTTATCCTATAAAAATTCTTTTGATAACTTTTTGTCAGGTTGGTATAAAGATGCTACGTGGCATGTTTTGTGCAGATCAGTCGCACGGTTTAGGAGGAGTTTGGCAAAGTAGGTAGACGAAGTTAGTCTAGGCGGAAATGGGCAGGGCCTATTTCTGGAGATTCAGTGGGATCCAGGGAACGGGAGGATAGTATATGGTTGGTGATGTGAATGTGCATGTACGGTTTGGGAGTTATAGGGCCAAACTTGGTTGGTTCTGCTATAGCACCACCTAGTGGTGAAAGTGGGTCAATTGTTGCGCTGCTGGATCTGTGAACCCTCTCGGGCTTGGACCCCTAAATACGATCAAATCTATTTATACTGATGAAACAGACAACTATAAAGTCCCAAAAGCTGACACTAACTTATATGTTGTGTAATTTTATGTAAATTGTGTTAAGTGAAAAATGTCTGATCTTCGCCTACCGGCAGCAATGACTGGTTCCTTCATCAGCTCCCTGGTGATTGGACACAGGAACTCATCAGGAATGCCTGAACATACTGAATCATTCTTCAGCTCCTCCACCTTCCTCAGGATTTTACTGCGCAGGCCTACCGACTCTACACACACACACACACACACACACGCACACACGCACACACGCACACACACGCACACGCACACACGCACACACGCGCACACGCGCACACACGCACACGCAAGAGAATGGGTACATTTACCAGAAAAGAAAACCGACTTTGTGTGCTCTCATTACAATAACAACCACTGGAGCCTCAGAGGAACAAGCTAAACTGACCCGAACACTAACATACACAATCACATCAACATCAAGGTTTTGTTGATATTGATTTTTTATTTCTGCGTTTAACACTTTTCACTCATGGATGCAAAATGTGAGCGTGGGTGAGAGAGAACATGGTGGGAGCAGATCACATCTGCTAACAGCCCAATTCAACGTTAAATACTAAGCGGGCACTCAAGTCCATTTTAGTTTGAATACTGTTTTTTTTTTCAGTAACACTGTGTTGCAGAACTTGACTGCTTGAGTAATTCAAAACATTTATTCAAATTTAGAAGTTAACTAACGTCGCACCCAATGTTCTTTGCAGACTCCCTGAGAATCTAACTGTCTGGTACACTGTTTCATTTAGTTATTCTGCTTCTTCAGAAGAAAATTATTGATTTCACTCCCATCTTTGTTCATCATTGCTCAAATAAAACACGTTGCTACTCAATTGTGTTCTCCTAAGTTAGTTCTGCTCAGAAGATGGGATTTGTGCAACGTAACTAAAAACAGTGAACACAAGCTGTAACGGCGCTGGAGCTGTGTAAACTGAGGAGTGATTGACAGTCACTGTGGGATGGAAATGCCGACATGGCAACACAATATACATTTGCTAACAACTACATGACAAACACTGGCCTAGCTGGTAGACTGACATCCACAGCACTCCTACTTTAGCCTTGTGGTTGCAAAGATACAAAATATCCCTGATAAAGTCTGATAAAAAAAACATTTCAGACAGACTTGGAAATAACCAAGGGGGCCTCATTTACTGTATATTGTACCTTATGGGAAATAATGTTTAGGGCATTGGGTTATGTAACTGATGATTTGTTTCTGATTAAAATCAGAACTGCTGAGGCCAAGCTGAGTATGTTTGCAGTGAAGCCTAATATTATGTAATCTTGCTGACTAAAACCCCCATCAACATTCACTCATTCGTTCACCCTTACTTTAATTTAATGTGCTGTCTTTTATCCATGTAAAAAGGTACAAAAATCCTAATCCACATACTTCCATGTTCATTCTGACAGAAGATCAGGCGGGTAATACCCATAAGACCGCTTTTATATTCTTACATTTCAAGCAAAAGCAAGCATTACGAGTATGAGAGAACAGAGGGGGGGGCTGAAGAAGTGGCATTACACCCGCTGAGCAGTGTGCGATGCTTCCTCACCTATGTGCAGCTCTGACGCCAGTGTTTCCTTGGTGAGACTGAGCAGCTCTGTCCCATCTATGTTGTTGGCCCTGAATTTGTCCACCAATCCCTCGAGGCTTTCGTCCACAAGCCACGCTGACACATCCCCCTCTGACCAATCGCTGACCAGCAGCTTGGATCGGCCCGCTGAGGTTCTCCCTGAGAGGGTGAGGCAAAGTGAGATGCTCAGTCGTTGTCGGCCGCAGCACATTTTGGAAAATGGCCAAATTCTCTCCATGCAACACTATCCTGAAATCCTGCTGACTAATTATTGATTAGGGGACTGTGTAAAGATAGAAATAAAGTCCGGAGGGTTCATCGACATTCTGATTGACACAAAGGAGCTTGTACATTGCAGACATAAATGCTAAACCAAACCTGGACTTTGAACCCAATAACAATTATGATAAGGTTTTTTGCATATTGTTTGAGCAGTGGTGTCTCGTTAAGTCATGTTTAATGATTAAATGCCCCCCAGTGTTGTATAATATTCAGTAAGGCACATTTTCTTCCTTCCTACCTTCACTTGGTGTCAAAGCAGACTGCTCTAGAACACACAGAAGAAGTAAACATGAGAAATGCAATGTAATCTTTCAGCAAACTTGAGACTGAAGGGAGATTAAGGAAAGAGAGCGCCTGTGCCCTTCACAACAAGATGAAACCAGTTTAACACAACATCTCAACACACGGACACGTTAAACGCTACTAGCAACTCTGCTAAAGATTTAACTAGTATGTACCTTTGGCATTGTCTGTCCCTTCCTTTTAAGTGTCATGTGTAAAAATATATATTTCAAATTAAAAACTAACCAGGCAACGACTTCCCGCCTGTCCATTGGACACAAGTTTCGGCAAAGGAGACAGACAAAAAAATAGATGACAAGACAAAACAAATATAATTAATCATCAAAATATATAGCTGTCACTCTATTGGAGTGATGTGTGTGTGTGTGTGTGTGTGTGTGTGTGTGTGTGTGTGTGTGTGTGTGTTACCCACCATGGTCATTGCATCTGTCCTCCAGCCTCCAGATGTTTACAGTCTTATCCATAGATCCTGTAGCAATTAGAGGTAAAGTTGGAGAGAAGGAACATGCCGTCACGTACCTGCGCCAGGACACAACAGAATGTTAGGGCTGTTAATCAAAAGGTTTAACGTTCTCTCAGTAAGAACAAAAACAAATCTTTAAAGGGCTAAAAAAGAAAACTTTGTAATGTGATGTATATATGAAAAGTAAAATATCTTCCTAATATCAATATATAGCCTACATGTTTTTTGTAAAAGTAAATAACTTGACACAGTGATTCTGTGAGCACCAGATCCTTAAGCAGTTCCACTGAAAACATTCAGAAGCTTAAGCCAAAAGCCCAAAATCTTAGTCCTGAGCTTCATAGTAGTTATAAGGCCGGCAGCCTCACGGTTTGAGGCCGCAGTTCAGCATACAGGGTTAAAACGTTGGCATCACGGCTCAATACCTGACCTATGTGGCTGGCAGTGATGCAAATGTTCTCCATCAGAGGGCAAATTCAGTGATAGCTTAACACGTCAAAGGCTGCCCTAAGATCTGAATAAAGGATCCAAATTAAATGTTTAAGAGATTCAAGAAAGTCAAAGCAACGCTGATGAAGACAAATATCTTTAAAACCCAAGCTGGATCGCTCCAGACATGTTGATCCACAAAAGCAAGATGGCTTCAATCAACGTCTTTTAAAAACCTCCAGTGAGAATTTAGAGAAAGGCAACCTCAAGATACTCTCAAACTGTCATGTTATCAGCTTTTCTAAAGTCAAATGAGTTTCCAAGAGGCATTTTGTCAGGTGTTATGGTTCACTTTTTGCCATTTATCCACTTTCTCTCAACTTGCCTCATCTACTTCCACTTCAGTTAGTGATTTTCCAAAATGACTTTCATTTGCCCCACTGAAAGGATGTGAGCTCTCTGCCTTTCAATCACAGGTGGCTGGATGGACTTAAATAGCTTGTAAGTGTGATCATTCAGCTGTGGCTTATGTGTACGTGTATGTGTAGGGGGAAGAGATGCGGTAATAGCCGTCACACCTTTTTCTGAAAATGATAAATGCATGTTTTGTGACCTCACTGGGTCATAATCTATTCAAGATGCAGTCTGTGGTGAGATCTTGTTGTAAATGAGTGGTCATAGGTCAAATGTCTGACATTTACTGCTTGCGTTTTATACAACAATTTATGGCATCAAAACCTAAGAAAAATAGTGTGGAAATATCTCAATGTGATGTCTCATGATATTTGTCCAACTATCTCAGAAACAAAACAAGTCCATATTTAGAAATACCACCAATATCCAAATATTCTTCAGTGTTGGCACGGCAAAGCATCTTGCAGTAAACTTTCCCCAGAAACATTATTAAAGACAGACTGAGCTTTTGTTTGTAAACAGAACAGTTATCACCAGTTGCCAGAGAAACTATGTGAAAGATCTCTTTCAGGAATTCTGCACAAACAACATCTAGTGTGTAAGTGGTGGAGTAAAGCTTAGATCGGGCCCGAAAAATCAAACCCGACCCCCCCCCAGCCCGTGCACGTTGTGTCCGAGCCCGGTCCGGCCCGACACATTAACTGTAATCATGAACCAGACAACTTTTTATTCCGTGGGTATAGCTTTCTCCCCACCCTGGTAGGCTAGTAACGTAATGCTTAAAAAACCCAAATGCTTGAATTAGGGCCCGGCCTGGCCCGGGGACAGTGGCGGGAAATATATCGGTTGGGTCAAGTCTGGGCTCCAACTTCAGCACAGACTCTAAACTCTATGGTGGAGAATAAATGTTTAACTGAAACCAAAACATCTCAATATAAGAATTTTGTCAAAACACAAATATGTGAAGGAACATATAAGAATATATAATAAGTGAATAACATAACATAACATAACATAACATAACATAACATAACATAACATAACATAACATAACGTAACGCACGCACGCACGATATCCTGTCTGGCAGGATGAGAGAGAAATTAATATATTTACCCAGGCTTTCAATCAATAAAAAAGTCCAGTCAACAAAATGTAACCACATAAATATACATCAAGTGAGTGTTTACCTCTCGTGCTGGTTCAGTGTGTATAGCAATACTGCATTATTCTGCAAACACACAAAGTGCAGCACAAAACCAAATATGAACATTGTGTTATTAATGGAATAGAAAATAAGTCTATCAAAAGAAAGAAGAGGTACTCACAGCATCATAGAGTGCGACAGTTTTGTCCACAGAGCTGAAGGGATAAAAGATAAAAAATTATGGCTAGTAATTAAAGCCATATATTAACTCTTTATTGGCTGCTCTAAGAACACTCCGAGACATTCACTCGGGTACTATTGGACCATTCTGATGTAGGAATATAAAATTTAAGGCTTTGAAAATGTCCAGTTAAAGCCATATTGTAACTCTTTTTTTAGGCAGCTCTCTGAAAACAAAACCTCCTGTTTAGCCAGACTCATTTCACCTCAGAGTGATAGCCTGAAAAAGAGTTTTAAAATCCTACATCAGAAGGGTCCAATGTTACTCGAGTGACAGTCTGGGAGTGGTGTACTATCACCCAGAGGTGACATGAGAATGGTCCATTGTTACCCGAGAGACAGTCTGGGAGTGGTGTACTATCACCCAGAGGTGACATGAGAATGGTCCATTGTTACCCGAGAGACAGTCTGGGAGTGGTGTACTATCACCCAGAGGTGACATGAGTCTAGCTAAACAGGAGGTTTCATTTTCGGAGTAGCCTGAAAAAGAGTTAAAATATGGCTTTAACTGAACATTTTTAAAGCCTTTAATTTGAAAATTTGAATTTACCCAAGTGACCGTCTTGGGATGGTCACTCTAATTACTAGTTTAAATATAACTTTAATTGGACACTTTCATTAGTGATTGTGTAGGGCTGGTGTACTATGTGAGCAATATTTTAAACAACGGACTGTATGGTACAGCATGTTCAGTTCCACACACACACGGATAAAGCATGCCATGTCTCCCTCCAATGGTTCCACTGAAGTATTGCATTCTTATAATTGTGTCAGATGTGGCCTACTTCTACATCCAGGAAAACAATCTATATTTTACATGAATTGTTTGATCCTAAATAGATCAAGACATTGGTGCTGATCTATTGAAGATCATGCGATTCATGTAAAATATAGATTAAGCACATGGCTTACAACGACAGCAATTTTTTAAGGGAATCAGGAGGGTTAGAAACAGTTTCAATGTGTCTAGTATAAAAACAGGCGGGTGGTTTTTGCATGTTTTAGTCCATCAAATACAATTTGTATATAATTGTTTCTCAAAGTTTCCCAAAATATTTGTTTTTCAGGCAGCCATTGGTTGAAAATTATTAGAAATTTTGCAGCTGCCAGGACTTTGATTGACAAATGACAGCTCAGGGAGTGGTGCATTTGTCCAATAGCAACAGTCAGTCAAAAACTTACCACAAAATAACATTACTGTGCAATATAAGCATAATTTGTAAGTTGTAAGTAAGGACGATTAAATTATCCTGTGACGGGTTTTCTGTTTTAAGCCGGTTTAAGTCTCTGCAGGCTGATTTTCATACTGCATTGGCACCAACAGAAATTGCTGGCTAAAATCAATCTAAAAACCTAACATAAGCTTTGGAAAATGGTTGTCAGAAATGAATAGAATATATACAATCTGTATCACGAGGCTAAGACATTCAAAGTCACCCATACGCTTCCTTATCCCGGTTAAAGATCCTACCCAGACACAAGCAGCTGCCCATCTGAGGAGTACGCACAGGAGAGGACCGGAGCCGACTGGCCAGTCAATGTGTGCAGGAGCTGCATCTTATAGCCTGCCAGAGAGAGAGAGAGAGAGACAATAATTATAGTTATACACACAATAAGTATTTTCACTGACTGATGTCAAACTGACCAGCAAGCCATATTACAGGGTAGACCTTTCTCCACCCTGTAATATGGGTTGGACCTTTCTCTTTCATTGTGCTGTGAGTGAGTGACGGTTACCGTTAGGAGAAAGTTGTATATGCTAAATCTGTACACAAATGCAAGCACTTAATAGTGCAAAAAATCCAGAAAAAAAAGGCTTGGACAGGCAGCTCTGGAATTCTTTAAAATAAAATGTACTTTTATTTTGGCAGCACCAGTGAATTAGTTTTGATATAATGGTGCTGATATATTACAAACCAGTTACACAGATGAAGGGGTGTGCCTCTGAGGGCTGTAACCGGACTGAAGTTAGACAACATGGAAACTGCACACAACATTAATCTATCTCACTCTTGTCTCAGGTTTTGACAAGTAGTGTATGTGCAGGACATTTCTCCAACACAGAGCCATGCCTCGGATTATCCACTATTCAGAGAATAACAACACCTACACCTATATATTAAAACCTAATTCTGCCTTGTATGGCAGCGCTTAGAACAGTTGTTAACTACATGCATGGTCTGCAACACAGGAACAGTGTACATGGATAACCCAGGTTTACAATCTTACCTGATGACCATAGGAGGTTGTTATTATGACTGAATTAGAAAGGATCCTGTGAGGTAGTAAGACATCTTTCAGTATGAAAAGATTGGTAAACATAAGTCACTCTACCTCCTGAGCTGAACTTGTTAATGGCCCAGATCTTCAGATGACTGTCTTGTCCACAGGACGCCAAACGAAACTGCACAACTTGACCACCTAAAAAGACAACAGACAAACAGGGGCGCCTGGTTAGCTCACCTGCTAGCTTGTTAGCTCACCTGCTAGCTTGTTAGCTCCCCTGCTAGCTTGTTAGCTCATCACAGCAGCCACGGGTTCGATTCTAACCTGCGGCCCTTTGCTGCATGTTGTTCCCCATCTCTCTCCTCTTTCTTGTCTTAACACTCCTGTTGTCCTCGGGTCAAATTTGACCCCTTTAAAAAAGTCTATATCGGAAATTTGGGTTTCTTTTTAGCCAAATTACCACAAAAAATGGATTTGATTCCATACAACCCTCTTTGCAAATACAATTGATCACTTTCATTCCTGACGAAACTTATCTGTATGTTCCTCTGATCTTAACTGTTAGTCAAAATAATTCAAAATCTTTGCTTTTCTTAACTCACATATTAGGTATAATTCTATATAAATGAGGATTATTGATCATGAATTCCAAAAAGTAGTTCCAAAACTAGTGGTAGTAAGGTGGTGTTATTGAAAACAAACAAAAACCCAGTTTTTAACCCAGGAGGACAACACAAAGGTTAAGCTGTCCTGTCAAATAAAGGCCTAAACATTTTTATACTAAATAAACAACCAAATAAGATTGCATGACACCAAACACAGGCTGTAATCAATCAGTCGGTAGATGTTATTGGCTCCCAACAGTGAAATTAGACACCGGCCAAACAGATCAGCTGTGCTCACAACTGATGTGATTTCGACAAACCTTAGAAAATATATGTCAGTATTACAGTGATGTACTACCTGTACTACCGTCTTCTATAAAGGGATTTGTTTTAAGAATGGGACAGGAACTGTAACTAAGAGACATGCATGCTTTATGTAAAACCCAACTGATATTATCAGCCAAAACCGGCTCATCAGAGATACAGTTATATACGTTGACAGATATGCAAAATAAAATTGCATTTTATAAGC
Source organism: Etheostoma spectabile (assembly GCF_008692095.1). NCBI lineage: Eukaryota > Metazoa > Chordata > Actinopteri > Perciformes > Percidae > Etheostoma > Etheostoma spectabile. The sequence continues at coordinate 15,390,882 of NC_045733.1, forward strand.
TGCAGTTTCATGTACAGTCAACCCTTATTTTTCTTAATTGTAGTTATATTTCTAGATTTAATTTCCAGTAAATTACTGGCCAAAATGAAACGTTAATGTATCTTATATTTACTTTTGCGCACATATTTGATAAAACTTTCTTTGTCCGGGGTGCCTGGATAGCTCACCAGGTGGAGCGTGCACCCCCTGTTCAAATGCTTAGTCCTTGTTGCAGCGGCTGCAGGTTCAACTCCGACCTGAGGCCCTTTGCTTCATGTCATTCCCCCCCCCCTCTCTTTCCCCTTTCACATCTTCAACTGTCATATATATAAATAATAAAGGCCTAAAACGCCCAAAAACATATTTAAAAAAATAGATATAGATAAAAATAAAACTTTCTATAGTTCAACTATAAAATGTCGTACCTCTGTACATATCTCTGTCAAACGGTTTGGTAATCAAATGTGAGGGAATCTTGCCAAAAACAAACTAAATTAGTGTAATATTGACCAAATTATCATTTAGATTTTGTTCTTAGGATTTCTTTACTCCTACATGCTGCTAAAAGCCTTTGACTGAGCCGTAGTTGACAAGCACGCAGCAATGGTCCTCACCACTGAGGATGTTGGGAGCAAAGGTGCAGCAGGTGACCCCCAGGTCGTGGGCATTTTTTTCTGCAAGGAGCTGGTTCATGTCCAGGTCCCACAGACGCAGGTCCCCGTAGTTGGAGCCGCTCATAAACACCTGACTGCAGGGGCTGAAGGAGCAGGCCACCATTGTCGTGTCGGACACTGCTCCAGTCCTTCACAAAAACACAACCAACAGCAGCTGCATCGAGTGGTGCACTTTTTCAATTTCATTAAATATTATTAGCATTTAAGTGTAGAAACGCATGTAAGAGGCTGCTGTCGTGATAGTGCAAATATTACGTTGAGTTGCTGCAAACATGTCGTGTTATGAAAGAGACTTTCACAGTAGGGCTGCAATTACCAAATTATCTTCATTAGCATTTGATCCGCTGAATATTCTACTATTTAATCTATCAATCACTTAGTCTATGAAATGTCAAAAAAAAACTGAAATCTAATTTATAACCCAACCTAATAATTGATTTTCAAATCGCTTGTCAATTAAAATTTGAAGTGTTTCAGCTCTATAGAAAGGCAAGTTATCAAATGTACCTGTGCAGCTTTTTGGAGGGGAAATCCCACAGAGCCAAAGTGCCGTCAGATGCCCCAGACACCAAGTGAGCAGAGTCAGGAGAGAGTGCACAGATCCTCACAGGACTACGACCAGGATGCTCCAGGACGGCCTCGATCTCACCCGTGACCGTGGACCAAACCATTGTGGTTGCATCAGTCGAACACGAGACGAGGAACTGTCCGCAGGTGCTGAAGCAGCAGCAGTGGACGCCGTAGCCATGGCCTGACAGCGGCGAAAAGGGCAGCTCCGAGAAGTCACAGCTGTTGTATATCCTGAGAGTTTTGTCCCCAGAACATGTGGCAAACAGTTTGCCGGAGAAGGAACACCAGTTGACATCGTCTCGATGGTCTTGTAAAGTGCAAATGAGGGACGTCATTTGGAGAGCCGGTCCTAAAGTTTACATAGAGGGAATGAGAAAAACATTATATAAAAAGGGAAAACTGATTAATTTAAATCCAAATATGTGGGCACCAGTTTCACAAAGACATGACAAAGTAATATATTGCTATTTTATTATATAAAGCACAGTTGTTGTTTTTTACTTTTTCAAAATTAATTTCTGATAAGATCACGTTGTTGTTGTTAATCTTTTGGGGGCAAGTCTCAGGTCCTTAAAGGAGAGTCCAGGTCCAGTCGGAAGTCTTTGTGAGCAAATTGCAAGTCATACTGCAAATCTTTCAGGTGTTAATATTAATTATTAACCATAAACATTTGATTATTGAGATTGAGATATATGAGATTATTAGTCGGTAAATCAATTTGTTGATATATTTTGAATGGTCATTTATCAAGTCAAAAATGCAAAACATGTGCATGTTCTGGATTCTGAAATGTGACAATTTGCGGTTTCTCCATTTTATAGGATTGTATACTGAATGTCTTTGGACTGTTGATTGGACAAAACAAGTCATCACCTTGGCCTTTTAGAAATTGTGAGAGGTATTCATGGACTGATACGTATATATCGAGCGATCATTTATAAAAAAGAAAAGGAAAATAAGTTTTAGGTGCATCATTTGAACATTTTCATTTCTCAAAGCTGTGCTAATGTGTGTTGTACAGAGATGAGACCACATCCCTATAAGTGCATAACAGTACATTTGAGATAAGTGACTAACTACCGTCCATTTTATGTTTTACTTAGTGACCATCGGTTACCTGCGCTGATAGTAATACAATAGTAAGGTAATCGTGGTGGACATTATACTCAGATCTTCCCAGTGCAGAAATATGTTGTTACACGTAAAGGTCCTGCAATCAAAACTTGACGTAAAGTAAAAAAAGTACAGAAGTGTTAGCATCCAAATATACTTAATGTACCACAAGTATGTCAGAAAGTACTCAATGTGCATTTCCATTATAATATATAATACTAATAATATATATCTTAACTTTTTTAGGCTAAAAAACACATCATGTGAGACTACTAGCTAACAATTCCCTTCGAAATGTAATGGAGTAGAGGTATGACGTATCAGAACATGGAAATATCCAAGTAAAGTACAATTAGAAAAGGCCTACTTGAGTAAATGTAGCAAACTTAACTAGTATCCACCACTGTAAGGTATAGTAGCTAGGTGTCTAACAGCAAAGTTTACAAAGGGCTCATTCGAGTTCAACCAGGTAAGAAGAAAAATACACACAGTTCTCCTTGGTTTAAAGATAAGATAGACCTAGACAACAACAGTAAGCCCAACGGACGTAGGGCGGTAGAGACCGCAACGTTAGCTGAAGCTCATCTAACACTAACAGCAGAGCCGAGAAGCAACTTTATAGGCTACTTCAAGTTATAAAGTCAAATATTATTCACCTGCCGGAAACAAACTGTGCCAATAAACAGCCCAACGAGCAAACTCAGACGGTTAATGAAATGAAATCTAATTGAAATGTTAGCTACGTGTGACTGCAGCATTGTGCTGTACCTTTCTCCGCCGTGTAGTCCGTCCAGTTGAATGTTATTTACTTCCTCATCAAACAGCTGACTGTGACGTAAGGCGGGCTACGTCACCCTCTAGATAGTTGGCGTCTCGAGACAATGTATGGTCAAAAAACAGAAAAGAATATGTATGGTCTCTCTAAAATTGAGAACATAAACTGGAGAAGGCTTCTAACGTGTAATGACTTTATTTCTAATGAAGCTAAGGAAGGACACCTCAGAAATGTACCTAGCACACACACATATACATATATATATATATATATATATATATATATATATATATATCTCGACACACACTATAATATATATTATATATGATATATATATATTATATTATATATATATTATATATACACACTACCGTTCAAAAGTTTGGGGTCACATTGAAATGTCCTTATTTTTGAAGGAAACACTGTCCTTTTCAATGAAGATAACTTTAAACTAGTCTTAACTTTGAAGATACGCTCTATACATTGCTAATGTGGTAAATGACTATTCTAGCTGCAAATGTCTGGTTTTTGGTGCAATATCTACATAGGTGTATAGAGGCCCATTTCCAGCAACTATCACTCCGTGTTCTAATGGTACAATGTGTTTGCTCATTGGCTCAGAAGGCTAATTGATGATTAGAAAACCCTAGTGCACATGTTCACACACTGAAAACAGTTTACGTCGTTACAGAAGCTACAAACTGACCTTCCTTTGAACAGATTGAGTTTCTGGAGCATCACATTGTGGGTCATAAACGCTCAAATGGCCAGAAAAAGAGAACTTTCATCTGAACTCGCCAGTCATTCTTGTCCTTAGAAATGAGGCTATTCCATGCGAGACATTGCTAAGATTGAAGATTTCCTACAACGGTGTGTACTACTCCCTTCAGGGACAGCACAAACAGGCTCTAACCAGAGTAAAAAAGAAGTGGGAGGTCGCGTTGCACAACTGCAAGAGATAAGTACATTAGAGTCTCTAGTTTGAGAACAGACCCTCACAAGTCCCCAACTGGCATCTTCATTAATATTACCCGCAAAACAATAGTTGTCAACATCTACATGAAGAGGCGGCTGCGGGATTCTGGGCTTCAGGGCAGAGTGGCAAGAAAAAGCCATATCTGAGACGGCCAATAAGAAAAGATTAAATGGGCAAAAGAACCAGACATGGACAGAGGAAGACTGGAAAAAAGTGTTGTGGACGGATGAATCCAAGTTTGAGGTTTTTGGATCACAAAGAAGAACTGTTGAGACGCAGAACAAATGAAAAGATGCTGGAAGAATGCCTGACGCCATCTGTTAAGCATGGTGGAGGTAATATGATGGTCTGGGGTTGCTTTGGTGCTGGTAAGTGGGAGATTTGTACAGGATAAAAGGGATTCTAATAAGGAAGGCTATCACTCCATTTTGCAAGCCATGCCATACCCATGGACAGCGCTTGATTGGAGCCAATTTCATCCTACAACAGACAATGACCCTAAACACACCTCCAAATTGTGCAAAACTATTTAGGGCAGAAGCAGGCAGCTGGTATTCTATCGGTAATGGAGTGGCCAGCGCAGTCACCAATCTGAACCCCATTGAGCTGTTGTGGGAGCAGCTTGACCGTATGGTACGCAAGAAGTGCCCATCCAACCAATCCACTTGTGGGAGCTGCTCTGGAAGCGTGGGTTGCAATTTCTCCAGATTACCTCAACAAATTAACAGCTAGAATGCCAAAGGTCTGCAATGCTGTAATTGCTGCAAATGGAGGATTCTTTGACGAAAGCAAAGTTTGATGTCAAAAAAATCTTATTTCAAATACAATACATTATTTCTAACCTTGTCAATGTCTTGACTCTATTTTCTATTCGTGTGTGTGTTGTGGGTGTGTGGTGTGTGTTTGTGTGTGTTGTGTGTGTTGTGTGTGTGGTGTGTGTGTGTGGTGTGGTGTGTGTGTGTGTGTGTGTGTTTGTTGTGTGTGTGTGTGTGTGTGTGGTTGTGTGTGTGTGTGTGTGTGTGTGTGTGTGTGTGTGTGTGTGTGTGTTGGTGTGTGTGTTGTGTTTGGTGTGGGGTGTGTGTGTGTGTGTGGTGTTTGTGTGTGTGGTGTGTGTGTGTGTGTTGTGTTGGTGTGTGTGTTGGTGTGTGTGTGGTGTGTGTGTGTGTGGTGGTGTGTGTGTGTGTGTGTGTGTGTGTTGTTACTTTGTAACAGAACTTGAAACAATATCCCCTTTTTTTTTTAAAAAATTGTGAAACATCCCAGAAGATTTAGACAGATTTGGAGTCCATACTTTTTTTAGAACCCACTAACTTTGTCTACTCTTTAAACCATAAATATATTATCTGTTTCTATGATAATTTGGGAAATATGATAATATGTCATTAATTTCATTATTCTACAGGCCTATGCCAAATGTTATATTCACAAACAGAAATTCTTTAACTCACATTATAATTTCATGGAGCTAAATATATATATATATACACATACACACACACACACTAAAGTTTGGGGTCACTTACTAATTTCCTTACCACTCCATTATAAACAGAACACCAGCTGATCTGAGTGGGGGGCTGATCTTTAATCTTTAAAACAAAATCTCCATTGCCCATCATCAGCAACCATTCATCCAATGTTCAAAAGGCACGTTCTGTTTACCAATCAGATTTTTTTTTTTAAACTAGAAAAACATTAGAAACTGATCTCAGCTGGTTTTCTGTCTGTAATAGAGTGCAATGGAAATTTCTAAGTGAGCCCAAACTTTTGACCGGTAGTGTATATATTTTGTAAAAGAATAGTCTTTATGTTTATTTGTTATTGTTGTTTACCTAATTCTTTGCATGATGCATTTTGTTAATAAAAAGAAAAAAGGGTATGTATGGTCTTGAGGACTTGAACACTCAGTAGTCAGGACTTGCTAATTAATTGACACTTCACGTGTGCATGTGTGTATTTAACTTGCCATCATGGGATAATCTACCTGTGAAAACCCCATGTAGCCACTTCAGATTGGTAAAGCAGGGTGATGTGAAGTAGGCCTACAGTTACTCAGACACTTTTCCTTAATAGAATTGTAAGGTACTTTACTTTACTTAAGTCTTCCATTTTATTTTACTTTTTACTTCTACTCCACTACACTTCAAAGGGAAATATTGCACTTTTTTTACTCAACTGCGTTTATTTTACAGCCTTATAGTTACTGGTTACTTTTCAGGTTAAGACAGCTACAGACAAAACATATGATCGGTTTATAAAATATGATGTATTGTTATGCAATAAACTACTCAAAAATATATCAATTAGTTATAGTTAGCTCCACCTCAAACAACTACAAATAAATTCTGATTACATGTTAATGCTTTAAAAGTAAAACTGACAGTAACAGTTTCTGAATGAAAAGCACATTTTCTTTCCATTACTTCTGTAGTTACACAATTTCGTATGCAGGACTTGGACCTGTTCCCAGTGTGGATACACTTCTTCTTTTTTTTTCAAACCTTTGAATGTTAAGCTTGAGAAAACACGCCCTTATGAAATAGTCTCTACACTTTGTACCTTGATTGTGGTCATAAATGAATACATGATTTCTAATTTAAAAAAATGAGAATAAAAAGGATTAATACACACATCTACTGTACCACGCAATTCATCAAAAGCAGTTCCGTAGCATGGAATTGAAATAAAACATGTTGAAGTGGTTTCCGTTGAAAAACATCCTTTTAATAGGTCCGTGCCACACACTAGTGAAAAATAAAGCTTCTACAAAAGAATGATACTTTTATTCCACAATATCTTAAATAAAGTAACTTCAAGTACTCTTGACTTGGGTACAAAAAAATCTAGCTGCCTCCATCAGGCCACAACACACAGCAAGGTTCAACACAGTGGTTACAAATGGCCTTAGGTCCTCTGTATTGTGGCAGATTACGAGGAAATGCATCATGGAAGCATAACTGAATGCTTGTTGTTCCTTTTTTTTCTGCTGTGGATGGTGAGGAATGATTTCTGTATCACTGTCCAACTTCGGAGGCCTTGTTGAATTGAAATCATATTGAAAAAAAAACAATTCCGTCATAACAATGAAAACTAAAAACGATAACATCCCCTACATGCCCCTGTTGGAAGGGTAGGCACTACCAAGATTAAGGATACCACAGTGTTTGCAGAGGATATGTATATACTGTACAAACAATATTTATGATAATGTTTTCATCACGTTCACTAAAATAGAATGCTACAATCATTCTAAGGCATAAACAATATCTTAATATTCTTAAACAATTTTTTACACATTGTTCCAAACAAGACATAATATTGACATTAATAAACAGTATATACACATGAATCACCATTGTCTAACTGTTCTTCTGCTGTTCCTGTAAATAAATGCAGAATTACAGTTTGAACAAATGAATACAGTCCTCTGATGCCCCAAAAGCACTGAACAGTGTAAACAGTTTTTTTTTTTTTCTTGGCTTTGTTTGATATTTGGGAGAAAAATTATAACACAAAGACACATTCCTTTTTTAATTCAAAGCAGTTCTGCTGATTCTTCCTTTTCATAGAAAATGAAGTGGACCTTGATTCATAAATAATTATTAGAAAATTAAATACATTCACTATAATACGATTAAATAACAAAAGACTATTTACAAGTAGTGGAAAGTATTCTAGCGCAGACACATCAGTGACAGTTGAGGATTATTCAGTGCAGTGTTCTGAGACAGGGAATGGTATTGCACTACGACACCCCATTTCTCTGGGACTCTTTGGGGCTTTTATCCCTGTTGTAATAAAATCCAGTGCACCTTATGTAACAACTTCTTTTTTTTCTTCTTTTTTGCCTTTT
>NC_045733.1:15398831-15411331 GCF_008692095.1 Etheostoma spectabile
TTTTCTCTTTCTTTTTAAAGGTGACATCTCTCTTAAGCACACCATGGGTTCCTTATTAAGGATTTGACTTCTTCCATCTTGCAAAGCCACAATCTCCATCAGAAAATAAAAGTAAAAGTAAAACCTGGTGCTCCGATATGAAAAGTTGAACAGGTTTATGGGCAAAATCAGAACAGACGTTTAGTTTGTTTGTTTCAGAAGCTCAGTCCAGCGCTTCTCAAAGAACTTCCTCATGTTATGACCAGCTCGACCAATGTCCGAATTGTCTTCGTTGTATTTTTCACAGTTATCAAAGACCAAGTTGACATCAATGATGAAAGTCTCCAGGTTTTGATACCTGAAAATGAATAAAACGGTCTTCATGTGAGAAGTACTTACTAAAACTTATTTTCTGAAAAACACCACTCTGACTTTAATTTGTGTGCAAACGCCCTGAAAGCTTTCAGAAGAAAAAGAACAAACGGAAGTGATGGGAACTTACTGGCTGCTCACAAGCTTCTCACGTATGGTGGAGAAGTCCATCGGTTTCTTGATGACCTTCCTGTAGCCAGGGACCGATTTCAGGTTGACGGGTGTGAGAAAAGGCCATGCATCCTGATGCCGCTCCAACTCAGCAAGGAGTACCCTTATGAACACACACAAATAAGCACGCATATGGTTAGACAGAAAAGGCTGTGGGTATCCCAATGACGGGCTGTCTTTCACTGGGAGGTTCATCATTCTGTTCTTCCTTTAAAGCGGCAATAATCAATATTTTTAATTTAACAATGGATTAAATCAGGGCTGTAGTAGTCGAGATTGGTCTTGGTCTTTTTTTGAAGGTCTCGTCTTGGAATCGACTGCTTTTTTTACTGTGTCTTGTCTCGGTCTCAGATAAAGAGGACTCTGGATTTTATTATATAAGACCGGTCAAGACCACAACTGCCTTTTTATTAATTTTATTGAAACTTATGGCAATAAAAGAGGTGAATGAAGAAGAATCCTAATTTGTTTTCTGTGGGGGTGTTTTTTATGGGAATATGGATCATTCAGATCAATTTGAGGAGTGCCTCTGGTTAGCATTTTCAACATATGATTGTGTTGTGCAGTATGTAACTCGCAAGGTCTTGGTCTCCATACACTAATTTTGGTGATGACTTGGTCTCGGTTTAGGTTTCCGGATTACAACTCCGGATCAATATACTGTACATGTCGCTGGTAGTAACAAACCCACACAGAATGATCAACAACAACAATCAACTCTGCAGTTCCCCTCAGCTCAACAAAGCTTTACTAGAGTCTTTCAGCTCATTGTTTTGGTTTTATGGCCTCCAACTTGATTGGCGTTTGTTCATATTTTGGGCCACAGCACGAGTTGGTAGAGAGCAAAAACAGAGCTAAAGAAAAGTGAATATTCAATTTATATTCATTAAGTTGACCCAAACCCAACTCTTAATGAATGATAATGTAGCTCCGTGTCTACTGGATGTGTAAATAGATCATCACATCAACTTAAAAGGTGATGATAATGTCAGTTTTGTGCTTTCAGCTTGTTTCTACTGCCTGTGGACAAAAAATTTGTTAAAGTTTATATATGATGTAAGGGGTTTTGTAATGTGTGTTTTCATAGCTAATACCAACCAGCACTAGCCAAAAATGAATTAGGCTCATAGCTGACTGGAAAAGCCTAAATTGGATTTGTTACAAGAAGACCTTTAATCTCAGGGTTCAACCACAAAATAATCGTATCTACTGATAAAGAGGGGAAAAAAAACATCAGCTCCCTGCAACGTCTTGATACAGTCCTGCAGGAGATGGCAGTGACTGTACAAGTTATTAGAAAAGGGGGATAAATAAGTGAAGGATTCAACAGAAGGACAAGTGTGAACAAGCCAGAGGCACATACCTGCATAACCCCAGATCCCTGTTGTTGTCTCTAGCTGTCTTGGCTCGCTTCACACACACAGGGCTCTCCTGATTGGCTGCTGGCAGAGCAGGTGCGTTCTCTTCTGTTTTCCTCTTCCTGCTGGTGTCTTTTGCTGCTTTCTTGGGCGTGCTGCCGGCGCTGGCCGGGTCCTCCTCCGGTACTTCCCCGTTACCTGCCTGCTTCACGTTCTTCTTCCCCTCTCCACCTTTCTTACCACCTCCTGCGCTGGATGCTACTGGTTTGTTTGGAGGTTTTCTGTTTTTGGGAGATGGGCCACTTGCCTGCACAGAGTAAATAATGCATTCTTTGAAGTTTGGTACAATTAAAACTAATCGAATAGTGTTTATCATGCTAATATTGGCCTTTTCTAAACTATTAGTTAAATTTGTCATTTCTTACACCACCAACCATATTTTTTCATTTCCTGACCACATCTACTGTACATAAAAACATTATGTTGAGATTGACATAAAATATGTTGTTTCTCAGAATTTTATGATTAAGAATAGAGAGTCTTATTGTCCCAGAGCGGGATAAATGCCAAATCCATTCTGCAGACAATCAAACGTAATTAAGCGAGAACTGCATAATCCTTGCAGTTGTTTCGAAGGCTTGAAGCCTTTGTTGTATTCTCTCTCTCATTCCTCCCTTATTTCCTCTCACCTCTGTATTGTCTACTTGCAAATCAATGCATAAAAAATCCCCAAAATACTTAAAATAAGATCTCTTAAAAAGTGCATGAAAACAATTGGATTTTTAGCAAGGGCTGGTGCAAAAATATCATCCTTCGACAGTTTGAATACAAAAATCAAATCTTTTTGTTTTGCCTGTCACATACCAACATTATCAAATGTTGTATTTAGTGCGGATATTCTTTCAGAGGAAGATGTAAATAAAAAGGAATAAATGCACAAATACCAACCTAGTATTCTCTCTACAAGCAATAAACTGCAGAGAGATGACAATGCATTACAAAGGGCTCTGATACCTTGGATATGCAGGCCGGGCAGTACCAGTCACCCTCTGGGATACAGGTGATCTTGGGTTTGTGACAGTAAGTGTGGCAGCCTTTGTCACAGCCATCACACAGCAGGAGGAGGTCCTCGTTGTCCCCCTTCCTGCACATCTGGCAATACTAAAAGAAAAACAAATGCATCAACTTTAAACGAGTGTACACTTCCAAAAGACTTTTTTATTTTTATTTAGCGGGGTGGAAAAATGCTGCTCACCACTTTCATAATTGACCTCTCCCAGGCGATAGACTTCTGCAGTTGTTGAATACACATGGCCAACTGGGCAGCACTACGCACTTCAGTCAGCGCCTTCCTCCACACCTTCATACCATGGGCCACCTCCTCCTCACCGCTAACAAAGGATAATAAGGAATGATGAGAAACAAAAACATACACATACCATGTACTTGAATATGTGGGCGTATTTACACACACACACACAAAGCACTAAACTGCATTAGCTGAACCAGCCTCCAACAAGACAGCAGATCATAAAGAGCTCCAACTGTGCAGAGACAGGCATGAAGATTTGGGGGGTACCGAGGAAAGGTACACACCGATTTTGTTATGTTTAGGGGAATTTCATGCAGATAGAGTGAAAACCTGTGAAAGTGTACACTGTACAGTGGGAAACATGAGTATGCCCATAACCAAGGTTAATGATGCACAACACCATGCAGATGTCCGCAGAAAAAACAAAAACAAGCCAGTAAACACAATGCCTTCACAGGAAATGAAACTGAGTGGAGTCCCCCAACCCACCCAAGAAACTGCACAAGACCAAAGAAACCAAAATGCAACAAGCCACCACAAAAATCTGCTGTGAAAGCAGCAAAGACCCTCCCTGTTTGAGTAGTATGGGAAACATAAAGCACACACAGTGAGAGGAGAGGGTCTTAGTGGGAGAGTGGGGAGCTTTGGTTGGAGAAATGACCTACCCTTCCCTGTCAGCACTAGTGGATGGGGCGGGGGCAGGGACAGTGACCGTACCGACATTATCCAGCCTGATCTGAATGGTGGTACCTAAGGGGCTCCTCAGGTACCTTCTCTCGATGTTGCGCTCCAGATCAGCCAGACGTGTCACTGCTATGTCCAGCGGGTTGTCCAGGTGACGCATCACCCCGCCCTTCTCCCCCCGCTCCTCCAGATGCTCCTTGGGGTCCTTGTCTCCCACGTTTGCAGACGCTGGCGTTAATTTGGTTAGGGGTTTGTGCTCGTAATACACCAGGTCCTCTCGCTCAGATTGAGGGTCCGGAAATGTCCAGCCCTGGAAGAGAAAATTGTCTGTTTAGGCTTATTGCCTTTGATGACACCATGTTTCAACATGACATGACACCATGTTTCACCATGTTTCAACGACTTACACAATGTGTAGGGTTGTGTGAGTGTTTTACCTTGACCTGCAGGCTGGCTGCAGTCACCTTCCTCTCCAGCTCCTCTACCTGCTGCAGCACGGCAATGTCCATCTCCATCGCCTGCTCCTCAACACACCAGCCCCGCACAGACTCCACACTGACCTGGCTCTCCTCCAGCTCATGGAGCTCGATCATGGCCACTGAAGGTACGGCATGAGGGATACCAGACAGTCAGCCATGAATAAACAGACAAACACACTCACTGGTGCAGGTGAATACACGAGAAACGTAGCCAAACATCCACGGATAAGTAGCTTGGTCATAAATAATACAATGTTTTCATCAGAGCTGCATGAGGGATCAAGCTGCCAAGTTGAACATCAGCACTTAAAATCTGTATCTATAGCTATAAAAATCTACCTTCTACATATATACATACCGATTTATGCTATAAACAGGGCGTATGTACTCAGCAGTGGTGTTGAGGCACTTACCGTCTTTGTGTTTGGTGCAGACCTGGGGGATAATCTCTGTGTATTTCTGCATTTGCCTCTGGAGGCCCTTCTCCCTCATGCCTCGGCTGTGTAGAGCACCGACTAAAGCCCTCAGCTCCTCAATGTCAGACACCCGCCACCACCCTGTCAGCATCTCTGTGAAAGTGAGCACAAACATCCACGTAAACTACAAGACACCGAACATACATCACTGTAAAAAGGCGCTTCACTCAGCCATGTTATACCCAAATGAAATTGCGTACAACAGAGCAGAATGTTCCCTAATCTAATTATCTTGGATTGTTCATGCAAGTTAAATTTTTCAGGCAGGTGAATTTTTTTTCAATCAGAAAATTGAGGTTCATTATGGCCTTCATTTTTTTCTCTCTCAGTGCTTATTTTTTGGTCACTCACCATCTGGAATAGGCCGAGGTATGGTGTGGTCCAGGGATTTGGGCATCTCTAGGGTAGGAGAGGGTATGGATGAGGTTTTTTCAATGCGAGGTAAAGGGGATTCACTTTTGCTGGAGACACTTGCTGTCGTGTTGCCCTCCAGAGAGTGACCCAGCATGGGGCTGGGACTAGGGCTGCTGCACAGAGGCAGGCTGGGACTTATCATACCACAGGGCCAGCTTCCAAAAGAAACTCCTAGCAATGAAGCACCTGCCTTCACCTGGGGAGAAAAGAGGAAAAATAAGGGTCAAGGGTGAGGGAGGTTGAGGAAAAAAAGTGCGAGTCACAGTTTAGGTGATCTAGTATATGGTGATCTGGAACACGGCAAAAATAACTCTACAGAACACAACTGTCTCTATTTGTGTCCGGCCAGCAGCCTCACCTGCAGGGCTGATAGTGGGTAGTTGAGGAGGCCAGCTGGGTGGTGCGGGCTGGCTGAGGCTGAAGCAGCAGAAGGGGTGAGAGGCAGGGCAGGGGACTGAGGTGGGGATCTTGGCCTGGCTGGGGTAGAGGTCGCCTGGGGAGACACACGGGGCGCTGTGGGAGGAGTTGTGGTGATGGAAGTGACGTCACAGGGGTTGCGAGGGAGCAGACTGAACCAGTGTCCACTCCTCTCTGTCAAGACTCTGAGTAGCTGGTCGCTGGCTTGGAATGACAGGTACGGAGATGAGGTTGGAGGAGTGTTCCCTGGGCTTTCATGTGGGACTGGCAGGCACGGGACAGATAAAGAGGTTGAGGCTAGGGGAGTGATGTTTGTAGTGTCTTTAATAGAGTTTTTTTTTGCTACTGCCGGCTCAGAGGTATTGTGAATGGGGGAGGAAGATGTTACCGTGCTTGTTGCAACAGGAGTGCCCACAGGGCTGCCGTTATGTCTCCCACGGGGAATATCCTTGTCCTCTGCCATTACAGTGTCTTTGCCAAAGTCCTTGCCGTCATCCCGGAATGTGCACAGTTTGGAATTACAGCCCGGCTGCTGGTAGAAAAGGGCCGTGGAGTTTTTCTTCCTCTCCTTTTCCACCTCGTTCTCTTGCTCCAAGCCTTGTGTTCTAATGCTCTGTCCATCAAGGTTTGTGGCGTTCTCCTTCTGCAACTCGATCTCCTGAGGTTCCTCTTTGACCTGGACCTCCTCTGCCGCTCTCCTCCTTCTCTGTCGCTCCTCCTCCAGTTCCTCTGGAGCTGCCGGGAAATGAGAGGGCCAATGTTAATGTGGCTGAAAACACAACTACTGTAAGTAATAGTACAGCTGACCGCTGATTATTCTGGGACATTGTTCTACGCTTGCTTCCGGCAGAAAAGTAGAGTTGTGTCAAATGATTAGAGTTTACAGACGCAATCTCAAATTAGTTAGAATAAAGATAAACTAAAAAATCATCAGCACATTTCACACTGCCAAAAAACAGCTGAACATGCAGCTTAACAATCTTGTATTTACATCAAAATCTGATGATTTTTATTTTCCAGACTGAGCATAAAATGTGCTATGCAATCAGATGAGCCAATTGGAGCATCTTAGCATTGGAATTCATCAACCTCTAATGGGTGTTGTATTGTAACTACCTTCTCCACTCTCCATGGCTTCAATGAAGACCCCTCCGCAGTGGGGAAGTACCCAGTACCGGCGGCGGTAACGGTCCTGGCCATACATCATCGAGCGTAGAGAATGGGATATTTCAAACAGCTTTCGTCTGGTCTGATGATGTTGCTGCAATGGTAAAAGACATACTCTGTGATTTCTTTGTTATTCTGATTCACGTATACACCTTCAGGAAATCACTGCTTTCTCATTCTATTGTAATCACTGTGATATATTGAACACGACATGCTATGCTAATGAGATAATTTATTAAGCTAATTAATGCCTTCATTAGCAAAAAGCCCTTTGTCAGCGTACATGCTCATAAAAAAGTAGAAAACACATGGTCGTTTTCAATACACACTGTATATTAAAGCATTTAGAGGTTGTAGCTATTTTATCATTGTCTATAATCTGATCTATTATCTAGAGTGTAGGAGGTGTTTGTGGTGTTACCTCCAATGCATTGTATTTACAAAATAAACACATCTTCATGGCAACATACAGTGGCATCCTGCATAACCATGTACAAGGTTGGAGGGAAACAAACATAACAATAAGACTTTTTCATTCTTTATTTATCTTTTCATAGTTTTTGACTAGTTTTTTTTTAATCTCACTGCGTGTCCCGTTTTTAATCACACATTAGCAGTGTCAAATAACCATGCATTCATGTTTTGTTATTACCTTTGTCACAGCACTTTACAGACATATTAAAGAAGAACATACCTTGGCTAATTTCTCTATCTGCTTCTCCAGCTCCTCCAGACTGGTGGCTTGGTCAACCTCATCCTGGCAGGACAAAACAAATAATTGTTTTTAAATTATTAAATGTCTGCAAGCAAGCCTTCAAGGTCAGTTTGAATAGCGGATCTATAGATGGATCTATTGTTTTTACCTCATCATATGTCTCCACTTTTTTAACCTTCTTAATTTCTTCCTCCTCCTCATCCTCCTCCTCCTCTGCCTGGTCATCACTGTCGTCATCGTCGTCATCATCATCGTCGCTGTCTCCGCCCAGTTTCCTCTTGCGTTTGGCGGCAGAGGACGGAGTGCCCATAGACTGGTTCTCTTCAACACCCATACTGGCCTCCCTCCTCCCAGTACGTTTGGCATGAATGGTCTTCAACCTGCATTAACACACACATGTTCAGCGTGATAGTGTACAGAAAGTCATTGCATTATTTTTTGTTTTAGGATTAAAGGAAACTTACTTCTTCAGTTTTCCCTCCATAATGATCTTGTCCTTCCTCATGTTTGCCATCTGATCCAGGTTCTTGTCAATCTCACTGGAAGTGGAAATACAATCCTGTCAGTTACAATGGTGCCGATATACGTCCATTTTTTTGGTACTTTTAGAGAGCAATAACAGATGTATTTAGTAAAAATCACGGAGAATGGCAATTATCTCTATCCAAAGTAAAACGTTTAATAAGCTCAAACCCTGAAGCACAAATGAATACTTGCATAATTTCATTACATTAAAAAAGGACTCTACTGCAAATCACTGCTCCCTACTGCAGCTTTTGTAAGCATTTTCCACTGCATCTATTAAACCCACCATTAGTGGCTAATGCATAACTTCAGTGTTATGCAACATAAAACACATACAGAACATGGTAGATTAATATATATTTTGTGATTTTAATTATGTGAATCCAGAGGTAAAGGTAGTATGGTAGACCACTTTATAGCCATTCACCAATGTGACACTGACGCAAAATATATTAAGAGTACAGTGGAGGGTTAGATGGCCCCACTTTATTTTTCAGTTTCAGCTGCATCTCCTACCTGATAACAGCTTTGCTGCAGGCCAGCTCATTAGCCAAGAAGCCCAGGATTGAGGCCTTCTGGGTAGGCTTGTGGGCTTGGAAGGCCTTGGTCTTTAAACTGAGGGCCAGAGGGGCCAGCTCAGTATTGGCACAATGGGCTCCCATGTACATCTGTAGCACCTCAGACACATTATCCCTGTTGATGCCAACATTGGTCAGGTGGTCCCCCAGCATGGTTTTTGTCTGATAGAGGAGGAAAGGACAACACATAAGTAAACTTGATGAACACATCCTTGATGGCTTTAAGTGGATTGACTATTAATTTATTTACAATGCAGGAAAAAAGTCCTTACATCTTAAATCTAAACACTAAAATCAAAAATAACAATAAAAAAACAATGCTACTTTTAGTCTAATGCAGTCCTGCATTTCAATTGGACATAAAAAATTATGCAGAAGTAACTTAAAAGTACCCATTCTAAGAATGAGTCTCTTTCAGAGTAAATTAATGACATGCATTAACTTTTAAGTGATAAGTTATAAGATTATAGGTTCTTTAGTAGGTAGAAGGTCTATATACACAACATGTTGCTGGATATTTTAAATCTAAGGAATGTAACATATTTACTGAGTTTAACTTACGTTTGTCAAGCAAAGCAATGTATAACTATACTAATAAACCTTATGTAGTATAATGCTGTAAACCAATACCAAATAGAGCAATACATGCCATATTTCCCTCTCAGGTGTAATTTTCAAGCTGGCCCCACTGGTTCAAAAAGTATAATACATAAGTACAATGCGTGCCTTGATGAACTTTGAACTCGCTCACCTTTTGTCCAGGTGGCAAACCGGGATCACAGACTGCCAGAGAAAGCAGTTTGACCAGAAGGTCTTGGACCTGGCCCATGCTGTCCCCCACATTGAGCAAGCCCTCCTGTAGCATGCCCAGGGTAGGCACATCCACATTCAAATCAAGCCCCAAAACCTTCCCGAAGCCTCGCAGGAACTGCATCAGCATCAGGCAGTTAGACACGGCACGTCCTGGTAAGATGAGTCCAGGGATGCGGGAGAACTCAGGGAGAGGCTTCAAAGGAAAGTGGGCAAAGTTAGGAGTGTTGTTGTATGTGTGAGAGACATTAAATACAATTTAGACTTCTAATCTATGATCTTAACATTTATGGGAAAATGGGTAAACAGCTGTCATTATATCTCACATCTGTTGACTGTTATCAAGATGGTGCTTTCCAATTTATGGAAATGACTGAATAATTTTTACATTATGCAGTACTCTACTTTAACCACTTGAGGGAACACAACTCCACACAAAAATGCTCACTACATGTGGTCTTATCGTTAGTACTGCCCCTCAGGAAAATGTTAAACTGACTATCAATAATAATATAATAATACTACTAATAATAATTATTATTAGTATTGTTATTGTTATAATAATAATAATAATTATAATAATAATAATAATAATAATGGCTGACAGGAATTTTTGTGACTGACAAGTAAATGTATTTAACAGCACTTGAATGAGAAAAAAAACTGACAATCTACATTACATTAAAGTGTGTATAGGCTAAAATTTGATTATAATTTTTTTTAGGTGATCAACTTCACACCCACAGCACTGGCAGCTACTATCTTAACTACCTTATGATCAGACAGACACATGTCTTCATTTGGCTTCTTCAGTTCCCTCGCTATCTCCAGCTCCAGCCTTCGTTGCTCCAGTTTGCGCTCTTTGTTCAGTCGCTTCTCATCCCTTTTTTCCTGCCGCAAGCGCTCACGCTCCTGGAGAGTCCAAAATTCAAGAGAGCATTAAGGAAGCAAAGTGTATGTGTGTGTGTGTGTGTAAAAACAGACAAGAAGGTTTACTTGACTTTGCTGAGCAGTATTAGAATTCAGCCTAATGCTGCTGTGCATTCAAAAGAAAAGTGCTTGAGGGCCAGAATCTTTTGACTTGGTAAGTATGTAGAAAAAAAAATGAATGGAAGAAAAGAGTGAACAAAAAAAAAAGAGAAAGCAGGAATCCATCCAGGGAATAATGACTTTGGCTCTTTTTATGGAGTGGACTGTGTGTGTGTGTGTCTGCATTTATTTGTGTGCATATGGGCTACCTCTGCTTTCTTGCGAGCCTCAACAGCCTTCATCAGCATTATATGTTGCCTCCTCCTCTCCCTCTCCTAGAGTGGTAAAAACACAGGCCCATTAACAGGCACACATTGCACATACAACACCAAAGGTCGACTACATGTAGTA
This sequence comes from Etheostoma spectabile, assembly GCF_008692095.1. Classification (NCBI taxonomy): domain Eukaryota; kingdom Metazoa; phylum Chordata; class Actinopteri; order Perciformes; family Percidae; genus Etheostoma; species Etheostoma spectabile. The sequence continues at coordinate 15,409,669 of NC_045733.1, forward strand.
TGCATTAATGTGAAATTGTGAAGCACAAAATTCAATAGAGGCACCATACTTGAACAAACACAAAACAATGCTTCACATGTATACACTTTCACATGTATGGTGGAAGCATAAGTGAAGGAGTAATACATACAGTAATATGATGACAACCAAAAAGCAACACAAAGATGCGGTACAAAGTAGATGTGATGACAGGCTCAAAAAAGAAAAGCAGCTTGAATCGGTGGCGGCGCCTCTAAACTAAAGCTGACACAACAAAAGCAACAAAAAGCTGGTTGCCAGAAGTCTTATGACGTGCCACATTGGCATGATCAAAATAATAAAATATTATTACATGAGTCAATGCTAAAGGCTTTTTGACATCTGCTCATAATATTTGGTGAGGGGACGGCAAATAAGATTGGATGGTAAAGTCTAGCTACAAACGAGCAGTTCCACTTCAGTAGTTTTTGCAGCGTAAGTATTAGCACAGTATGTGATTGTTAAGGATGAGACGTCTGTGTTGTTCTTTGGTGCATGATACACAGTCTACTGCAAAAGGGCACAGGAATCACCAGTGACTGACTATCATTTTATTTGATCTCTTTAGGTTTCTCGCTCCACCGTATCAGGCTGTCATTCCCTATGTGATCCAGCAGAAAGACACAATTGCCACTATTAGGGCTTGTCAAGGACATTTCCAGCACATACCAGGAACTAAAATAGGCTGTTTGTAAGGATTGTTTTGTCAGTGTGATAAACAAAATAGGCTAGATGCCAAGCACTCTGCTACAATATTTCTATGTCCTTATTGGTTTGATTTATCTACAAATAGAAAACTTAAAAAAGGACACATTCAAAACAGACATAGCCTGTGGCATTCAGCTTTTCAATTCATCAAAAAACATTGAATATGTTGAGGGATATTATGATAACAAGCTACAGTACATCAAAAGCATTGCAATTGCATGTGACAACCGTAAATACAAGGATTATTATCATGTATCTCAATTTGCCCCCCTTCATTGTGCTCCAAGTGAAGGTACAAGGGGTTAATGCAACAGTCAGAGGCTCAGAGTCCACTGTGAAACAGATAGGCAGACCTTCAGATTCAGCTGTGACTGTGCATGAGTGAGTAGGGCTACAAGCAGGACAGCCAGGCCAAAATAAAATGCTACACAGAACCATATTTGTCCCTGTGGTGGAATTAATTGTACTGTTGTTCAACAGTCAATTAGGTCTATTTTCAAGCAAAGGTTGTGCTGTGCCTGGAAGTATCTTCACCATAAAGACAAAATGATTCTCAGTAGCTGTTTTCATTCTGTGTGCAGGGGCAGTGAATGACAGAGAGGCTGGGATGGGGCAGGTTAAAGTCCAGACACTCTGTGGACTGCAGAACAGATGCACGGACGAGCAGACACAAGCTCGATGTCTTGGCCAAAATCGTCAAGCACTCATGGGTAACACAGGCTATTCCAATACAACAGACAATGTATGTGATGGATGGAAACTCCTCGAGTGCACTTTGAGACAGTGAGTGTGGATTGGCTAGCTGTCTTTGCAATGCATTCTGAGTAGAAGGGGGAGGATGGGGGAGGGGGACAGAAGCTGCCTGGCCACCGTGACAGGGTCAGTTGTCCCTCAGGACGAGCAGATGGAGGCAGCATACTGACTCTTTTTCTCTTTT
>NC_045733.1:15413831-15421832 GCF_008692095.1 Etheostoma spectabile
TTTTCCAGTTTTCTCATCAGTTTCATCTGGGCGGCCTGTCGGGCTATTTCTGCACAGAGCAGAAAGAAAGGCATTGTGAGTAAGACGGTTTAGGACAATACCTAAATACTACTGTAACCTGACCTCGCACATTTGACTGAGATAATTCTCTGGCTTTTGTGAAATTTAGTTAAAATTAGGGACATATACTCAAAACCAATTTTCTCACCCTGTAAGAATGATTAAGAAGTCTGCCCATTAACATGTAAAAATACTGAAATATACACGGCTAAAGTATTTTTAGAAGGGTAGAACTGACTACCAGAGGGTTCTGGTGCAAAAAAAGAATGTTTTGCCTTTGTAATAACAGCATGTGCAGATTTGTTATTATCAAAGCCAAACAAAAGCCCAGTGACATCAAAAAAAGAAAGAATAACAAAACTGATTCATCTCAAAAAGCACCTGTATCTGCATATGAAGAAGTGGGATCTAACAAACAAGCATGACATAAACTGACTTGTCCATATAGTACATGTTTAAAACAGTAACCTCCTTAACCTCTGCTAACAGAACAATGGCTGGTTGATTAATGGCACATGCACATTTTATCATTATTATGACAAACATATTTCAGGGCTCATTTCCTGTGCTAACCTTGAGCCTCTAGCTTACGCAGGAGTTTGACTTCACTGGGACTGGGGCCCTCGGGCACCAGTGGATCGCCCACATTAGGGGGCCGTCCCTTCCTCCGTCGGGAACCTTTGCCACCTTCGCCCGCTAACTGTCGGTCTGAATTAGGGGGGCGACCCCTACGGCCTTCCATCGCCAAAATATGAGGAATGACCTCCTCTTCATTCAACAGGCTCCATTGTAAACCCTAAACGTACCACGGAGAGATTGGGAGTGATGTGGCGGGGTAAAACAGTGAACGACATGTTGACATACATCATTTCATGTGACTAAGAAACAATTTAATTATTAGCTAGCTAGACAAATCTGGTTGTATTCAACAAGGGTTAAAATAAACTAGTTAAATAATATATCAATATATTCTATAATACACAGTAAAAGCTGGCTAAACAATGCACAAATAAGAAGTACTCATTTATGAGTTTTTCTATGGCCCCTCAGCACTGTGTGTATTTCCTCTATTCTGCTTTCAATTACACACAAATTTATTTTCTAATTTATCTCTTTGTATCAAAGACACGTAACATGGAATTAATAACTGGTCACCTGTGGAAGTAATGTCAGCTGATTATTACATTTATCCATGCACAGTGAGAGGTCTATGAACTAGGACTACTGAGGGTTTTGGTTGATTCCTATTCAAGCCCTGACAGCGACTGCTGAATGAAGCTTTGCCTGCTGCTAGATGAAAAGATGAACAGGGATCACGAAGTGAGAGAGAGAGAGAGAAATAGAGAGATGAAAGGCAGTCACCTGGGGTCCTTCTCTGGCTTCATAGAAGTCACCAACCCTTATCTTTGCACTGAAGCTAAAATTATCGCGCGTGATGCCACTTATTCCATTTCTGGATAGATACTACAGAAGAGAAAATAATAATGGCGTTGGTTTAGGCAGAAAAAAATGGTGAAATTAGCGACATTGAAAAGCAACTGGGAAGCACTAGATTGGGAGTCTAAGGTTACAGTGTGCATCTGTGCAGTGCTACTAATCATTATAAAAGCCACAGGGACAAAAAAGAGCAAAAGCTCTCAGGAGAGAAAAACGGTTCTGACCTTGGGGTGCACAATTCAGGGCCTTTCTTATTTATCTGAGGCCATGCTCTGCTTTTTACTGCCTACTGACTGACTAGCAGTGAGTGAATGTTACCGAGTGCACATTTTTCTCTTTGCACTACTACATTGAAAGGCAGTTCTGACGATAAGCGTAGTGTGGCTTTTGATGAAGCAAACAAAGAAGATTATAGACTATAATATACTATACAAATAGGGCCAAAGCTGTGCATCCCAACACTAACCATTCATCATTTCTTTGGGGAGGGGGTGGGGAGGAGAGCTGAAAAAAGTGGCAGGAGAAGTGAATCTAATAATATTATCTCACACTATCAGGGTCATAGAAAGCGGGGTGGGGGTGGAGTGCAGCTGGAGCGATATCATAGATAATATACATCAAATCCTGATACACAAGCATTTGTTTGAGCGATGTGGATGAGCAGTGTTGCAATTATTAGCCAAAACATCTTTCCATATCGAATCATAAACCGCCCACAGTGATTCCTACTTTAATCCCTGTTACAAACTGCTCATCTGTATGCCTCAAAATATTTGCTTCTGTATCATGGATGTAGACTAAGCTGCAGTGCTGTGAGGCCGAGGTACCTTCATCACATCTGGGTACTGCCTTAGTTTCTTGCCACACGGGCCGTAGTAGGCCACCTCTCCCTGTGATCGACCAGCCACAGATTTGATTCTTGTTTCTCTCCGCCACCTGGGATTTTTTTTTAAGAATGAAGAAATAGCATATTTAGCAAATAGGTTGTTCAGAAAGACTGTCGTAGATTTGTTACCAAGCACTAATGTGAGAACTCTACAGTGAAATGCTTCAAAAAAAGCTTTCTTTCTCCCAGCCTCTTGTACATACCCCAACTCCAGAGGTATCATCAACTCCTTCTCATCCATCACCCTCTTCCTCTTCCCTAAGCCTGTGGAGAGACAGAGTTCAACCATCAATTTGACACCACAACTGCCGACTGGAACCCACACACATACAGTAGCAACAGCCAAAGCCCCTGAACTAACCAGTAATCATACCTGGCAGGTAACCAAGAACATGCACGGGTACGCACACTGGCCTTTCAAAGTGACATTTACCAGCATCAGGTGAACACAAAAGTTACACACAATTTTCTGAGCTGCCATTTTAAAATCATAAAACTAAAATGCCAAGTGTGATGTATATGAACACAGGAGTGATTTACATCACATTGCATTGTGTGATGAACAGTGTTTGTTAACTACTAATAACTACTAATACTACTTTAATGACTACTAAGAATAACTACTTGGATTATTCCTGGCAAGCTATTTTCTCTGATCTAGGTAACCTCTCCACATAGAATGAAGGCGGATGTTAACCTTGTTGCTGTGTCAAACAAGTTGTCAGGGCTCTGAGGCATGTCCCTACAGGACCTAAGAGCTCCGGTTAGCCAGACTCACAACCAACCACCTCCTTCCTGCCTCTCTAAAAGTAACAATCCCCCTTCACAGTCATTTGAGGATGATGAGTTGCTCTGTTATTCAAGAGCAGAGGCCTTGTAAGCAGAGCAGCAAAGCAAGCTGTGCGGTATACTATAGTTTTTCTTGTGGTACTGTATATGCCTGGGTGGTAAAAATAAACATATACTGTCCACAATAAGGACTAGAGTAGCAGCAAAGGTCACATTCAACCAATGAAACCGTTTTTTGGTTTAATACTTTCATATCTTTTTATAAACAGTTAATACATAACCTCTTAAATCTCTAATATCATTTTCTTCTGCAACACTTCCCAATCAACAAATATAACATAAATTGAGAAGCTGTTACGAACATCCTTCATCGCTGATTTGTACCCTTTCATGCACATATTCATCAAAGACATTACCTAATGGAGATGCTAGGCTGTAGGAGGAAGAGCCTGGAGAGCTGTGATAGGCCAAGGCACTGGAGCTGGTGACAATGGTGGGAGTTTTGATGACCTGTAGGTTGAGAGGGGAGCAGCTGGTGGCGGTGTGATTGGTTGAGGTGTTCAGTAGTTCTGGGCCTTTGGTTAGCCTACGGGGAGTCATCTCCTTCTTAGATGATCCAGACGGCAGCAGCTTTAACTCTTTCACTTTCTTCCCAGAGATGTCGCTGTCTGAATTGCTATCAGACTCTGAAATGAGAGTCCAGGACACACAAAGTGGGTAAGGATCGCTGCATTTTTGCAGGTAAACATACAGAACACTGTGTAGTGCCAGACTCTCAGTTGTGAGAATTTGCTGCTTTTATTTGTCTTAAGGGAAAGTAAACCGTTTTGGACTGGCTGGACATATAAAGCAATTCAATGATATTTCAATGATATTGCCTCTGACTTTTTTTTTTTTTATACAATTTTGAGATTTTATAGGGGTATATATATCGTGATTTTTTTTGCGGCAATTTTTAAAATTGATTCTTTTCCCTAGAATCAATATTTTTCATTTACTTATTTTTTAACAATGATTCACCTAAATATTGTCTGTTTAAACAGTACCGCCAACAGCAACTACAGTACATCCGTTTCCAGTAAAACAAACCAAAAGCAGAAAATACATTTGATGTACTTCTTTACAAATTAAATAAAAGTCAGACTGACTGACTGAGGTGGAATGATGATGATTTTTAAAATGATTTCTCAGGAATGGGGATGACATGCAACAAAAGGGCTGCAAGTTGAAGTCAAACCACGGCCCACTGCATCGAGGAGTAAACATCTACACATCTACTAACTGAGCTATCTGGGGGCCCATGATGTGCGTCATTTTTAGAAGTACTCAATACTATCAAATCGCAAAACTTCTGAAACGCAGTAACTGAAAATCCCAATACAAATCCAATCAGCACCCACGTATCGTGAAAGAATCAAATCGGGACAAAAGCACATAGTCCCAGCCCTAAATATTTTATATTTTAATGGTCAGCTCATCATTTAATTGAGAAAGTTAATATAACTCTTGGAAAAAGAAGGTACAAACCTGAAAGACTATCATCTGAATCCTCTTCATCCTCCTCCTCCTCCTCCTCCTCAAGGTCGTCATCCTCATCATCGTCATCATCTCCTGAGTCGTCAGATTCCTTGTTAGCTGGAAGACCAGCTGTGGGGTTACATGTCCCAGGGATCCCCACTCCAGGAATTCCAACTCCAGGTATACTAACTCCAGGAATCCCGATCCCAGGCTCTCCTCCACGAAACAAATCTACTAGAGACTGTACCAGATGGTTCTGAGAGAAACCCTTCCAGGCAGCTAAATGGTCTGCTTGTCCCAGCCCTGGTGTCTGTCCCAGCCCTGGTGTCTGTCCTTTACCCTTAGTGGTCTTGTTCTTTCTGGATCCATGGCCTGTGGCATGGGGTGAGGTAGTGGAGGGCTGTGAAGGAGGCCCAGATTGGCCAGTAGTTTGGGTCCTGCTCGCCCCTGTGCTCAGATTGACAGGCATCGACCCAGCATCAGAGTCACACTGAGGGGACTTGCCATGACAGGCAGAGTCTTTGCGAGGTTTTGTGATGAGGGCCAAAGGTGCGTCCTGAGTGATGCTTTGGATGACTCCATTGGGGTGGTGAGGTTCAGGGAGCCCCAGCAGGGCACTCGAGAGGAAGAGGTTGGAGTGATTGTTCTGGGGTGGAGGAGGCAGAGCGGGTGGCAATGGCGATGAAGACAGAGACGTCCTCTTGGGAGACTTGTTTGGCCCCTGCTGCTGCTTCTTTAGCTCAGCTGGGAACGTCTGCCCTTGGGACATGAGGGTCTGGGAATAGAGGAGAAGGAGAGAGGGAGAGAACAAGGAGAGACAGGGAGTCAGGGGGAGGGAGGGAGAGGGAAAGGGACAATGGGAGGAACAAAAAAAGGTTAGCAAAATAATTAGAAAAGAAGTGGGACAAAGTGGAGTTGCTCTAGCTGTCAGTTTGCATCACTGGTGATTGTTTGAGCAGGTGACAAAACTACAATGCTGAACACTGGTACAGTTAACTGTCTCTAAACCCCTTTCTAGGAAACAAAAAGAACATAAATGCAATAACCAAAGGCATTGTACTCTGCCAAGTTCACAAAAAGAGACTCGGTGCATTCGAAAAGCTCCATCATCATTATCATCATGCAGCTGGGCTGTTTGCCTTTATTACACTGATGACAACTTTGTGTTTAAGCAAAGGCAGGTTAGACTTTTAACGTTGCACTTTCAACTGGATGTGATATGAAGTGAAACAAATCAATTTCACAGACCATGAAATACAGTAACAGTGCTGAAACCACAGGGGGAATTTAGCTTGTTGTAAACTTCTCTATACCGGTAAAAACAGGAAAGAGGAAATGAATTTTACAGAATAAGCTGATCTTGAAAGGTTTAGCTTATTGATTATTGCCCTACCATCCATCGGAAGAAAAGGATTTTGTGTGATAAAAGCAAAAACGTCAATTTCCGTTTCATCTGAACTGATGAAAAATACAGTAGCATATGTGCAGACACAAGGTGTGCTTCAGAATAGTAATGCAACTAAAATCATTAACCAGGTTCAACTTATCAGCATTAGAGCAACCACTGTGAGTAACCACTGTAAATCTGTTAAAAGATGTTCAAACTTAGAAAACACAGAACAGCATGACAACATACAGTTCATAGAGTTTAAAAAACTGTATATAAAAGATCTTTATTGATCTTGATCTTTATACAACACATTTGGCCTGAAGCAGCTTTAAGGGTAAACCTGCTGCGAAGGCCACTTAAATCCACAGAAGTAAGATGTTATGTTATAAAGTGCTAATTTGAGCAACAAACCTTTCATTAAATAAAAGAACAGTACACAATCTAAATTAAGAACTAAATTCAATTGTGAAAATACCACATTAACTTGTATAAGGGACGAAGCATTTGCTACGAGGCTGGAGGATGGAATGGTTGCAACATGTGTGTTTTGAACATGACTTGTGTCATGACACAATATAGTTATTGACTACAGTAGGCAATGGATTATTGTGTTTAATTAATGTGATAAATGGCCAGCATATTGACAGGGGTGCTGGTTATGGTGTGGTAATGATAGAATAAAAAACAGAGAAGTCTAACTGCACATTCAGCTCAAGTGGATAAATTCATTACTGGTAATGTGTTAGGAATAACTTTGTTCACTAACGCTGACTGTGCAGCTATATTTATCTCATCTACACATCTCATAGCATACTGTGTATATGCAAAGTAATGTTTGTCATTTGAGTTGTTTTGGTATATTAATGGCATTATTTAACTGGCTTACCTGTTTAAGCCTGAACTCATTGATCTGCGCAAGTGAAGCTTCCAGCTGTTTCTTCTTATTGGATTTACCAGAGCCCGGAACAGTGCACCGAGGTGGCTTCAGTGAGGACTTCTGGGAGCTTGTTGCAGATGAGGTCAAACCAAAGGGTTTTGCGGAGGTAGACAGCGGGAGAGTCGAGTGGGGCGGAGAGGGGACTGAGCGAGGCTTAGGGGAGGAGCAGAGGGAGAGGGGCAGGTGCTGGGGGGAGGAGGAGGGCAGCAGTTTGGGAGGTTTGGGGGAGGCAGTGCTGCAGAGTGCCTTTGGAGATGTGGTGAGAGCTATGGGGGAGGAAGACTCCCTATGGGGCTGAGAGAGGAGTGCCAGGGGCTTTGAGTTGGCAGCCAAGCCAGTGGACTGGATCACACTGAAGTGTTGCTGTGGGCCCTCTGTCCAGGACCTGGAGCTGTGCATGGCCAGTAGCGCCGTTTGGGACAAGGCAGGAGGGGAGGCAGAGCAGGGTAAGGGCAAAAGGTTAGGGGGGTTGGAGGAGACCTTGTGAGCCTGGGTGTCTTTCTTGTCATGGAGATCCCCAGAGAGTGGTCTGTCAGTCTTTGCAGTTCCAGTACCTGGTATCAAAACCTGAAGAGGAAATGAAAAAAGGAACTGAGAATAACCTCATGATTAATCATTTAGTTATTACAATCAACTTTTTGGGCACTATTTAGCTGGCATCCTGCTTTGCACCTGCACAAAAGCAGATTAGATTAGATCATCTACTTGTCTTCTTTACCTTTGTTCTCTTCCTTGTCCGCTTCTCAGAGTCTGACAAGTCACTCTGTTTGTCCTCTTCTTCGTCATCCTCATCATCATCATCATCATCTTCGTCATCCTCTGCTAAGTCTTCCAGATCACTGCTGAGGGACCCGTCACTTGAGCTGTCTGAGGATGTGCCGGACTCACTGTTGCTCGCCACACAAGTGTCTGCTGGCTTCTTCCGTTGCTTCTGAGTTGAGAGCAAAAAATGCAAGAATCAGTCTCACTGTATGTATGTGTGTG
>NC_045733.1:15421842-15438933 GCF_008692095.1 Etheostoma spectabile
ATATATATATATATATGAAATATATACATGATATATATATATATTTCATGTATATTTCATGTATATTTCATGTATATGTCATGTAAACTAAATCTCAGAACTGACCTTCTCCTTAGTTTTGTGGATCGGTTTTTCCACCAACTCTGGATTGCTCTTAGGGCTGCTACGGTGACTATCAGAAGGGTCTGACTTTTTGGTTGGCTTAGTCGATGCCTGAACAGAAGCCGGACTCGCAGAAAAGCTCCCTGGTTGTGTGGTGGGAGGACAGACGCCGCTGCCATTCACTGACCCATTCACCCCTAGCAGCACAAACCAGATTTACAGTATTACTAATCAGCTCCATCTTTTCTGAGAACTTTGCTACACGGGATAATGAAATAGCTGGAACTAACTGCAGAATGGAAAAAGGCTAATAAAAATATTGATTTATACATGTATCTCATCAAACATGCTGGCTGCGCGAGGCCCATGCCCAACATGACTGGTTTACATAATAAAAGATAAATTAAAAGATACTGTGAAATTAAAAGAGCTCAAGAAACAGAGATTACGAGAGGGAACACAGGGGGATGAGGGGAAGAGGGTGGTTGACAGAATCACTAAGTGAGGACTGAAAGTCATTAAATCTGCCTTGAATAGGGGAAATCTCATCATAGGACAAAGTGGATTTAGGTTGTGGAAGAAGAAGACACACAGATAAAGATGGTGCGAGAGAAGAGACAGAGACAGAAAATGCCATTCCCTCTTAGAAAACTAATCAATTAATTCACATGATTTAAGACTCACATAACACATATGGTAATACTATATGGATATGTTCATGTTTCATTAAAAAAAATGTAAATGTCCCTTTGTTAACTTCTACTTTCCTGCTTTAATTCTCTAATAATAACCAATTTGAATGTAACTGTAAGGATCAATGAATCGGTCTTCTGCATAGCGCTGTACCTTTGGGTGGGGCATGGCTATTTTTGCCAGGCATCCTGATCTGAACCGGGCTGGCGCTGTGGTTGGGCTGAATGTGAGGGGTGAAGAATGGAGGGAAGCTGATGAAAGAGGGTAGAAAGGCAGCGGCTCCCCGTCCATGGGCTTCAGCAGCTCGCCACCACTCTGCTGTGAGGGGAGAGGAGAGAAATTTAAAATGCATTCCCATTCAGCCAATTACCGCCCAAAACAATCCAAAAGTCCCTGTCTTACCAGAGAGAGCTCCCAGCTGAGGGTGGGCAGCCAGAGCAGCTGACATGCCTAGGGAACCCAGGCCTCCAAACTCAGGCCTGCCTGCTCCGGTAGTGTAGAGGGCTCCGAAGGCTGGGTGGTTGACTAGAGGGAAGGCACTTGACAATGTGGAGCCAATGAAGGGCTGCTCTCCTGGTGCTCCAAACAGACGGCCTGAGAGAGATCCAAATCAAGCAGGATGTGTTCAAAGGTTTTCAAATGCCGTCCACAAAAAATAGCTGTGTATACCAACACACTGGCCAACGAAACAATGCAACAAAGTGGAGATATGTTAAAGGAGAAATGATGCTGGTTGTGGCCTTTGCGTTTCCATCAAATCTACAAACACACAAAATAAAGACCTGCTTCTTGACAGTAAATAAGACACGGAGGGCCATTTGCTGGTTTAACATCGTCCACCTTTGCCCAACTTTGTGCCTATGGGTGTGCTGGTCTTACAGGGAGTTGTGTTCAGGTGAATTCTCGACATATTGCTTTCTTGAGGCAGTGGGAAGCGATTGCGCCATTGATCAAAAAAACTTGGTCGAAAGTCAATAGCGCAGCATTTCATTGTTATTTTAACAGCAAATCGGTAAATTGCGCCTAGGCTTATGAACAGTGCGCACACACTTTGCTTGTTATACACACACACACACACACACACACACACACACACACACACACACACACACAAACGGAAGCACAGCTGCGCACACACACATGCAAAAGATTACAAATAAAAATATGACAGCGCAAATCTGCCATCATGATATCAATGGTAAGCAAAGGTCTAAATGAGCCTGGCTTTGATAGGGAATGGGAGATGACACTGATTAGTTATACATGTTACACCCAAAACACATCTATGACTTAATGAAGACAATAAGTACAACCTTTTTGAAACAAGTTTTTTCTGCCGTCAAACTAGCAAAAGTGGATTTGGACACACTCAAAACACACCTGCACTATGCGCTTCACGCTGTGCGCTTAGCTGGTTAAAATGGGGCCCAGAGTGTCTGAGTTTATTCTTATAATTGTTCTTGCTGAGAGTTCTGAGAATTTCATGGAATGTTGTTTTTTTCAAGCTACTGTTTCACATTCAGATACTGACTAAACAGCCCTATATCACAGGATTAAAAGATGAATTCCATACAGGAGGTGAACTTTGCTTTGAACACTGGTGTCTAAAAATACTCACTTGTGACTCAATTTTACTATTTGTACATATTTATCATCTTCTTCTTTTAAATGCAATTTTGACATTAGTGTACAGATGGTATGACAGTTGTTTATTGCACCTTTAGCACAACTCACTGCCCTACTGTTAGTTTGTATGTTTATTCGTGTAGACCGAGAACATTGTTCTCAAATTACCTCGCTGAGCTCTTTTCATGTATGGACCGACAGGGTGTAAAAACTAGACTTAAACAGCTTTTGAAAGTGTCACTTCTTATCCACCTGACTATAGAAGAATTAAATACAGAACGACCGTCTTCTATTTAAATTAACTTCAGATTTAGCTTTTACTGAGTGCACCTAATTTTAAAGGGCAGCCGTACTGTTTCTGAGCATGACAGACTGACTATGATGCTTATGTCTACACAGTAAAACCTCCACATTTAAATGACAGAGCATTTTGTCATAATCCAATTTCAGCACACAACTATTTGTGTATTGGTATTTCTTCAGTTTAGACAGAGTGAGACTATGCTGTGCTGTGGCTGGATATTGTCGGTGAGAAAAAGAGTTGTGTGTATAAGGTGTAAAACGCTAACCTCTTTCTATCCTTGTGGCATTCAATTTCAGCACAGAAGAATACTTCATCAACATCATCATCGTCTAGCGTTTTCCTGAGCACAATCATTTCTGGCAGGGGCGACTGCCACGTATTACCTCCTCCCAGAGTCAGATGCAATTTGGTGTGAGCATATTTCATGCAAATTCAATTTCTATTCCAGGAAAAGAGAGCAAGCCTGCTTGATGCCTCTGCATAAGCCAGGTAATACACATGCAACAAAAAGTGATGACTGAAGAAAAGGAAAGTGTTGTGCATGGTGTAGATGAAAATGTCAAACTACTATACACTTGCACACGCCACAGAAATGTAAAACAGAGTGACACCAGCACACATTGTTTTCTGAACTAATGCAGTCTGGGATCTCATTATCCAGAGGGAGACTTTACATAGTAGGGCCAGTTATGTGTGCTCTACAGCAAAACACTGAGGAAGACAGTTAATGAACATGACTCAACAGATGCATCTCAGGGACTATTTTTAAGATGGAATCAAACTGTTTGTGGTTATGTGGCGAGGAGACAAAGCCTTACCAGCATGCCAGCAGTGTGACGTATGAGAGTATAGCCCTTTGTGTTGGCTTCAAGGCCCCTCTCCAGCACAAGATAGCAAAATCTGCCTTTTGAATGTCATTACAATATGCTGAATATGTAGAGCCCGCCTTGCCAGCGTCAGCTAGCGGATATTAAGATAAACGACTGCAATGCAACCCCCGGAAAAGGCCAGCCACAGCATTCACTTATGCCTGAGGTGCCCACCTCTTCCCCACACACCCCGTCCCTTTCTAGGCATCTGCAAATGCCTATTCAATATTAATGCAGGCTTCCAGAAGGCGAATAATTAAATCTAAAAATTTGAATGCGAGAAAGAAGCACGGGAAAGACATACCTACGATTACCTACTCTCTCTTCCTCGCTCTGTGTCTGTCTCTCTCTCGCCCCCCTCGCCCTCATTTTCATTCTGTTGCAATCCTTCCTCCACTCTGACAAACTGCACCGCCTGCTTTTTTCATGTTTGGATGCTGCCGAAGGGGGATTAATTTGTTGTTTGTTGCAGTCAATCAAATTCCCACAGACAGATTTAAGTTAATTGCATCCGTGAGTTGATCCCAGAAGAAGAGAGTGCTACAGTGCCAGCGCCGATCAGCTTTTATTCTCCAAGTGATATCCTCATCAATGACACATGGGCGCTCACACTGAGTCCGTGCTCATTTATATGTTGTTCAGATTTTTTTCCTTTCTTAAGTGTTAGTGGCACATTGGCAAAGGACCTTGAATTAATGTCTTCACAGTCTGCAATGAAACTATATCTCTGCAATACGTGATGACTGATGTTGCCTGCTTATACAAAATACTTGACATACCGGTATTCTTGTTGTTCTGGTTGAGATTGCTTTTCCTTTTTAATTATGACACTTGGATCTGGGAAAGCAAATGGCATGACTTCAACTCTTTTGGCTTACTTGTATGTATTGTATACATATTACAGTCCACACAATGGACAAGGTATGAAATGGAAAAGAATTGGCTTGCTTAATACCCACATAGCGCAGCAGAAGTTCAGAGCTAACAGCCTGCCTCTCAGCATTTCATTTGACGCTCAGTCCAAAATCGCTTATCTAGAAAATCTGAGCACACATAATGGCACAGAGGGATAAGAGGGATGTATAATGCATAAGGAGGACATGCTCCTAATGGCTTCTTCTTTGGGCAACACTGAGGAGATGGAGGACAAAACAAGAGGCTTTTTTGCTCTCTCCTTCCTCTTCTCATAACGAACAGAAAAAACAACTATCTTAGAGAATATACTATTCAGTGCTAAGCGTAATCTTATTTTTTGTGTGTGCATGTCTGTGTGTGTGTGTGTGTGTGTGTGTGTGGGGGGGGGGGTTGTGTAAAGTAGGCTTCTGGAAAAAGAGCAAGACATTAAGAAATGAGGAGAAAGAGAGTATGAGCAATTGATTCACTCACTCTCACGAGGGTTATTTGAAAAGCACACAAAGCTAAAAACACGTGCACACAAATATATACACACTCCTCTTTACCTAATGGCTTTGACCAATACATAGAAAAGAGGCTGGATGCTGGACAGGGCTGACTAGACACTGAGTGGCTGACAAATGTTAAATCATGCAGGCAGAGGGTCACTCTCTCTCTCCCTTTCTCCCTTTCTCTCTCTCTCTCTCTCTCTCTCTCTCTCTCTCTCACACACACACACACACACACACGCAAAGTGTCATGCTGAGCCTGACTCTGAGGCAGCTGGAGCCAGGGAGCTGAAGGTTGTCAGGAGACATGGTGAAGCATGTGTGTGTTTCTCACACAAAAGAGCCCCCTAATTGTTTGGGATTCATTAATGCAGCAGCTTTTCAATTGCAACCCAAGCTGTCAGGAAAAAAAAATCCTTGTAGCTGGGAGAGAGGTGTGTTCACACAGGCTGCAAAATAACTGTATAATTAATACAGGAGGAAACTCATTTTTCAAGGTAAAGAAATGAAGAGGATTCTGAATGTTATCAAGACATGAAGGTGACCATATTTGGCTTGTTTTGTTTTTTCGGTTACTTGTAAACTGTTGCAAGGTGTCCTGGTATTTCTCTCTTCCTGTCCACACGTGGTTGTTGAGAGACAGAACATCGAGGGAGAAAAGGTGCTTCTTACCAGAGGTGCTGAGGGTGGATCCCAGTGTTGAGGGGCTCGGGGCCAGGCTGCTCTTAGAGTGGGGAGCAGGGGAGGATGAAGAGGAGGAGGAGGAGGAGGAGGAAGAGGCCGCGGGGGAGGAGGTGCGAGCAGCAGACAGGGTGGGCGCAGGGGAGGCCAGCCGCTCTCCAGACTCCATATCTGTCAAACACAATCCAATCAGCAGGGTTACAATAGTAAAGCACACACACCCGGACACTCACAAACACACAGTCTTAAACACATATACACAAATGCATATTGTCACACCCACACAACGTGTTCTAGCAAGCGCGTGCACACACACACACACACAAACACACACACACACACACACACACACACACACACACACACACATCTCCTGACACTTTTCCTTTCACATCTCACTTCCCCTGAACAATATTTCTATTTAGCCATGCTCACTGGCTCCCAGCCTCCATTGATTCTATATAGGGTAGGAAGGAGGATGACGTCTTTAAGGACTCTGATGCCGGACAACAAAGCCAGTTTTACATTTTGATGCATTACAATGCCAGTGCTGAGAATGTGTTCTGCAACAAGACAGTCACTTTTACTGAGAACTCACTCGGCTGAGGTTGAAGTGGGATTTTTGGAAAGACAAAAACAAAATGTTGCACTTTTCTTCGTCATTCTCTCAGACACACAGAGGCGTATGTGTGCAAACAAGCTCACACACACACGCACGCACACACGCACACACAGACACACACACACACACACACACACACACCTGTGTTTCACAGCCAGGATCCCTTTACATCTCCTTAATGAAAAAGAATGACATTATAATATAAGAGCTCTTTGAGGCCTTTAAAGACAACATTGCTCCCTGAGTCCTTTCAGTTTCAACTAGAACTAAATGGAGAGGCTTTTAGATGATGGGTGCATTAACTAGCACAGCTTTCCATTATCAGTCTCACAGAGTCACCATGCCAGCCATTAACCAACCAACAACATAAACCCTCACAAGAAACATTAGCCATTTTGCATCCAAATATTTTCCTTGCATTATTCAACTTTAATCCCCTTTGCTTACAACTGAGAGCACAATTTTGCTGTGCCCACACAGCCGCTAACTTGGGCAGCCAAATAAATACAAAACACTTTCAAAACACATGAATTTGCACACACACACACACACACGCGTGAACGCAGACTTCCACATTCCAACCCCCGCTGCAGACACACAAAATCACCTCCCCTGTCTATCACATCAACCTGACTCTTTTTCTCTCTTCTCTTTTTCCGTATCCCTCTGCCTGACACTAATCCAGGACTGAAAATCCCCTTCAAAAGCACAGTTTGCAGATTGTGTTTTACAGGCAGGCTTTGTTATTGTGTCATTACACATAAACAGTCTCTGCCTCCATCTCTCTTTCCTTTCCTCTCTCCTGCCACCCCTCCGCCACCCTCCCTCCCTCTCTCCTCTGCAGTGGGAGCAGAGCCACTGATTAAATCTCTGAGACAAAAGCTGCTATCCTCTGAATATCAAGTATCAGCCTTTCGCCAGGAGCAACACTGACAAGAGAGAGGGAGAGTGGGAGAGGGAGAGAGGGAGAGCAAGAGGCACGGATGACAAGAAAACCTGCTGCAGTCCACGGGGAGGAGGCTGGTGTGCCATCGGACTTGGGCAGCCATGACTGCCGTTGCTGCAGTGAAAAGATGGTGGTTGTGTGATTAGGAGCAAGGTCAAAGGTCCTACTAGTGGCCCCTCACGTGAGGTGACAGGATGTGGGTTAAAGAGGCACATTATCAGCCTGAATGGCAAAAAAATTAACATTACATATTAGTTACAAAACCCATTTCTGGCTGAGCGAAGATGAAATGTTTCATTGTAATCTTAACCAAAAAAACTGCAACCTCTATGCCACATTTTACTGCATGAATGGCTGTCACACTCTGTGCTCCTTCGCTTCGGCTGTCACCCTTTAAATGCCAGGTTATGGTGAAAATAACGCAAAAAAAGGGTCCTTTAACAAGATTTGAAAAAAAAGAGTTCATATTGACAATTAATGTAAGTATCATTAAAAGTGTGAGAGAAGCTGTGGCCCTTCATAATTATCATAATGCACATGAAAACAAAAGGCTTGTTTCTCAGAGGACGAGTAAGCTTATGTGGTGTCAGCTGGTAAGTGAAGCGGATCATTCCCTACCTTTTCACAGGGAAGGAAAAAAACAGAGAATGCGGGAGGGAAAGAGATAGAAAGATTGAGGGCGAAAAAGGATAAGAAAGACGATACTCTCTGATTTTGTTATGGATAAAAAGACAGAAGAATCAAAAAGAGTGCGGAAGATGAAGGACAGGCTGTAAACCATTCCTGTCGTTTCTCAATATCTGCACTTAATGTCTCGCCTTGTCAAAACGTGATGATGTGAACAGAATTGATTTCCCCCCTAACAAACAACAAAAAAACCAATCCCTCCTTTGCAGAGGTGTAAAGCAGAGCTACCCTCCCCCTCATCTCCTCTCATCTCTCACACTCTCTCAAAGGGCCTCTTTCTGGGATGAGGGATGGAGAGAAAAAGGATGGGGGGGGGGCAAGTCCATCTTCCTCTGACAACAACAAACTGATCACTTAGTGCAATTAAATCTAATAACAATAATAAGATTGAGCCTAGCAATGTACCACCAAATGCACAGCCACAACAATGATTGCAACAATAATGGAGCGCCAAGGTATTTAAGGATCCAATCCCGACTTAATTATGAGAAATTAAAATGGATTTAGCATCAGAATTAGCTTGATTTTATAGGTAATTAACGGCACACTACAGTGGCGGTATAAGGCAAGCGTTATAATCTCCGTGAACAGCTAAATCAATTTGACTTGAACAACACCAACCAATCAACGCGGAGCAAGGCAACCAGAAACAGCAGGTCTCGCAGATGCAAGGAGAGGGAGAATTTATGCTAATGGCTGAACTATGATTTATAAGATGTGTTCCAGCGCCGGATTCAGAGTCACGTCCACAAATACAACACAGCGCCCAGCTGTCAACACATGCATCTAACAGTGGCTGGATGCAACGGCCCTTCAGGAGATAGTGTAGCTATAAACAGCTCTGCGGTTTTATGTTTGCATGTGGCCTTCATATAGGAGCCTTTACATGTCAGTATCATCTGAAAGGAGGACAAAATTGTATAAAAGGAGATATAGAGTGTGTACATTTGGTGGTGCTGTAATGGCCTGTGCTGCTTGGTATGTGGCCTTACATAGTGCATATGTTTTGTGGTGTTGTGTGTCTGTGTTGTGAGTATGTGGCGGTGCTTGGTTACGCGTGCAGCGGTTTTACAAAAGACTGCCAATGCATGTGCCGATACAAGTGTGTGTGTGTGTGTGTGTGTGTGTGTGCTCATGTGTGTGTGTTTGTGTCACAGCCTCAAACTATTCAACCCCCTGTGTGTCTCACTCCTGCCCCTTTCCTTCTCGCCCCTTCAACACACACACACACACACACACACACACACACACACACACACACAAAACACACACGCGTACACACAGTAACAGATGGCTGATACTAACTGAGATAATCCGCCAACAGAGTCATCAGCATGGATCAGTGGTAATCAGAGTGTGGACACAATGTCTCTTCTCCAGCCGTAATGGAAGGAGCGCCTGGCGCAAGAGAAGGGAAATGCATTATTCCCCATGATGCCCTGACCCCATTCAAAGACACACAGTGGCTCCCAGCTCTCTTTCTTTTTTCTCCTTGCCGACAAAGACTGTATCATTGCTGCTGCTTCCGCAACATTCACCGTCTTTTATTGTGATCTGCAACTATGTCAAACACAGACCTCTATTTAGTAGTGTCCGGCTCTGAGCAGCTAACAAGACAAATGTCAACATAGCTAGTGTGTCATGATGAAGGTTGCTGGTGAAGAAGGGGATCGGAATCATGATTGGAATGATTAATCCACCATTAGCACTTCTTGTTTAATCAGTGTTTGGGAGTCATAGCTTCTTCTATTTACACTTTGCTCCGAACAAACTATTTACTATTGACATGTTTTTATATTACCAATTCCAGTAAATAATTAGGTTTCTTCTGAGAACTGATAATACGTGTCTAGTATCCAGAAGGTCCTCACTTCTCATAACTCACTTATAACAAAAGGCACTGTTCCCACACACACACACACACACACACACACACACTCACACACAAAGGTATTTTCTGTTACAGGTGTTCGTGAAAGTGAGTGCATCGACACTGACTCTGAACCAGCAAGAACATCTTTTATTTCTGACCTTGTGTAGCTCTTCCTCACACGGCTTCAATTTCCCATCTTTGTGTTTGCATATGTTCGTGCCGGTGTGTGTTTTTGTCAGCACGACATGTGCATATGGATGTGGATGTTTGTACTTTGCATGCTTGTTGGCAATGAACACTAACTGAGCAAGATCATCTTGCTTACAGAAGAGTGCACGCACAAGCTTGCTTGACCCCTTTTCTCCTCCCTTCATCCCTCCCCCCCGCTTGCGCACACACACACACACACACACACACACACACACACACACACACACACACACACACACACACACACCGTCAGCCAGGAAATGACATAACCAGGCGTCTTTGCAAAAATTAAGTGACAACCTTTGTCCAGAGTCAAACGTCAACTCAGAGAACATTTAAAGAGACAGTATGAACTGTGTGGTATCATACCACACCTTGTGTTTTATTCCTGTTGGTTGATTATTTGGTTTATAAAATGTCCAAACTTCATCCAAACTTGCTATCATAATTTGGTAAAACCCAAGGTGATATTGTCAAATTTCTTATGTGGTGTAAACAACAGTCCAAACCCCAAAGATATTCAGTTTATTATCACATAAGACAAAGATAAACAGCAAATCCTCACAATTGAGAGGATGGAACCTGGGAATGTTTGGTACTTTGAATAGGAAATGACTAGGCTAATCGCTCAAGCTCTATTTAAGGGTGTTATATCACTGTAGCGCTTCATGACACTTTGGAAAAAAGCCTTAGACTAACTCAATTTCAGTTCATGAAATATAAAATCTATAATGAATTACTGAGTTGTGATATTAAATAGGATAGTTGCAGAACTGCGTAAGTGCCTAGTAAACCGACTGTGAATTGAGCCAAGGCCTGAAAGGAGTACAAAGAGACAGCATGCCCCAGTGTGGCCTGTCTAGGTGACAACAACTAGAGTGACTCAGACCCCTCCCTCCGCTCTGCTCCTGCCCAGTGACAGATGGCAGAGCAGGGCATGTAGGGGATGGGCACCATCTCTCACCCCGCCTCTGCTAGCCTTGGCAGTGGTGCTGGCCACAGGTCTTATTACAGCCACACCACTGCCTGCCTGCCTCCATGTAACACTGGAGCTTACCACACACTACAGCTGCTTACCGCCTGCCAGGGCAAAAAGCTAATGATATGGTCCTGTGTATCGCAAATGGTAGAATGTGGCATTAGCATTGAAGAGTTTCCAGCTTCGGTATTCCCTAGGCCCTGTCGTAAAACACACACATGCGTATCCATGTCACTATAAAAGGCTTTAGATAAAAAATAAAACGAGATGGCACGCTACACACATATTCTGTATATTTTTGAAATGTCAAAAAAACCAGCTCCTACCAAATAGCTTTATTTGCCTTTTCAAGCATACCATAGATGCCAAAGGCTTGAATCAACTCCCCTACTCACCATCCGTCTTTGCTAGGTTCCCAGTGACAATAATGTGATTTTGGGACATGGTGATGACTCGTCGGAGAGGAATAGGATAGGCTTGTCACTTGTGTTTGATGTCAAACCTATGTGTGACAGAATAGTGTTACTCAGCTCAACCAGACATAGCACTACTCCCATTTCCTGGCCATAAATAGAGGAGAATGAGCTGGAATTGAGTGTGTGTCCGTGTGCATGTGGTTGTTAAAGAGTATGTGTGTGAAGGCTATGTGCATCTGTGTGCACACAAGCACACCCATATGCACCATTCTAAGTATCATAAAGTAAGCTCAGTAAGAAAAATTCCCATTTCTTATGCTCATTCGCATCTGCATCCAGCCAGAGCTAATTATTCTCCCCATGGTAACCTAGCAGGGTCTTCACATCAAAAAACCAGAAGTGTATATCAGGCAATCATCCCTGATGAATCTGCCCTTCTCCCTCTGCTAGCCACTCACACTCATCTGCCAGTCTCACCGCTCATTGCGTTTTTTTTCCCCCTGCAAACTGAACCAGATCTGCTCACTACTGGCTGCATGTGTCAAGAGTCCATAATGACTTTGGAGCCGTTTGGAAGCACAAAATAACACCATCTTGATGCTTCAGAGAATAACACATACATTCATGCACATGTACACACACTCACTCAGGCATTGAAGGCACGGTGAGTGGTAAGCCAATGCCTGTTAAGGTTAATTAGCATTTAGATTACAGACTGTAGTATTTTACATTTGCTCCAATTTTCACAACGGAGCTTCATTGTATGTAGCATAATGCAAAAAGCCAAACTGATGATTTGCAAAAAAAAATTAGCCTGAGGCCTTTAACATTGAGCGTAGATACTGTGCATAACTCACTACATAAACTACATCCCACATATTAAATACAGCAACTGAAATTCTCCAGTAAGACATTTGCACACGTTTGCAAAATGTTAGTAGTATTAAATCAAGTGAAAATGCATTTTTAATTATGTCATATATTTAGAACGACATTGCCCAGATGAGTAGCACTACAATACTGTAAGTGCTGTAATAACTAACACGGTACTTTTGTGTTTGGAGTCAAGAGAAAAAACATTTCTAGTAAGATTGATGCAATCACTTAATTTTTTGGAATGACTTGTTAACATGTATTTTATCATAAGATTCCTGAAA
The DNA here is from genome assembly GCF_008692095.1 of Etheostoma spectabile. NCBI lineage: Eukaryota > Metazoa > Chordata > Actinopteri > Perciformes > Percidae > Etheostoma > Etheostoma spectabile. The sequence continues at coordinate 15,434,411 of NC_045733.1, forward strand.
TTAGTACAATTTAACAGCAAAAAAATTGTTTTTGGATACATGAATAAATATTTGTACTTATTTAAATGATGTGCCTTTGAGCTCATTTCAGGTATCAATGCCTTCAGCAAATGCAGCATATCACAGTAGACAGAAGCTCTGATACAAACCATGGATTACAATTGTTTAGTGTGATTTCCTGAGTAAACCTAAATAAGATATCCCACAGTCTGTGAATCACACATATTTAAATAAATGCAGGAAATTCAAAAATAAAATGGCACAACAAGAAATAGCATCAGTTATCAGGGAGTATTAAGTAAGGGGAGAGAGAGAGAGAGAGAGAGAGAGAGAGAGAGAGAGCTAGGGAGAGGGAGAGATACAGTATTGATTGATTGATTGATACTGTTGTTGATTTCCTGTTTATATTTTATTTAGATTTTATCGTAAATGTAACCATTTTAGTTTACTCAAAGAATTGTATGTATGTATTTCTTCTCACATTATTATACTTGATGCTTTGGCAATATTGTTATTTCTGACATTCATACCAATAAAGCAATTTGAACAGAATTGAATTGAATTGAGAGAGAAAGAGAAAGAAAGAAAGAAAAAGAGAGAGAGAGAGAGAGGGGGGGGGGGGGCAGAGAGAATGAGTGCAGTACTCCAGATATGCATAATGCAAATGACATGCATGTCAAATTGCAAAACAAACTGACAGTGACAGAACAATGGAATAGCCAGAGACAGCGAGCCTTGCTTGAGCAATCGCTGGAGCCCCCTCTGTCCATTTCCATGGGAAGAAACCATTTAGAGTCTGTTCTGTTCAACTGAAACTTTACTTGCAGGATAACTGATATCACTGTGCAAATGTGACAGAATTGAGATAAGTGGTGTGATGGCAGAAATAGCTTATTCATGACTACCGGTTACAAGAGCCTGGTTTGATACTGTGCATGACACATATAATGTGGTGTTGGACAGAAAAGAGTAAGTAGTACATAAACAGTCACAGACCCTAATTTGTACAGCTCCTCTCTGCCACACACAGATTCAGTAGCCGTACTTGCTGGCCGAACTGTGGAGAAAAAGGAATCCCTAAAATGTTTACAGATTTATCCTCTGCGATGTAACATACTTTGTGATAATTTACTTTAATTTACTATTATGGCCACCTTACAGAACACAGCTAACCTAAACTCTCTCTCGGGGGGGAAATAGTACCTATGCATTTGTTTGGTTATACAGTATGTATGACAAAAATGACCCAAAACAGCAGGTTCACATATTACAAAAGATGATAAGCCGATTGAAAGAAATATCTTCACATTTATTTTGATAACCAATAAATCTTCTAAGTGAGCAAAATAACAAAAACAATAATTAAGTAAACTGAATATCTGAGTGCTGAACTGTTAGTGAGATAAGGTCAAAAAACCTTGATTTCTAATAGTAAATTGTTGTAAAACAACTCCCTAATGCACGCTATTGCTATTCCTTTTTTTGCATTAACTGAGCTTACAGCAAACCCTGTAATATAAAACTGTAAGTAGTTCAGGTTAAGTTAAGTTATATTTAACAGTTTAACAGTTACACTTACAAAATGCTGAATTATGATCACTATCAGATCCCTGGTTCCTGCAACTTGCTGTACACTGACTCATTTATCTGTTAAGTTTGTTAAATGAAAAGGCTGCTCACTTCTTTGGCTTGATGCTGTGTTTATGATTTCTTCGGTGAGAAGAAATAATACCTTCACACCTTTTCTCCCGCCTAGTCTCTCGTCTCTCACTCTGCTTTTCATCCTTTCCTGCTTTGGTTAAAATCAACATTCAAAACACCTGAACGTAATAGGCTCATTAAAGGACCCCGGCATTCCGTTCAACACAAACAGACACATGCTAAATGGCGAATGAAGGTAAACATTAAGCATGAAGCACTTAACATGAGGCAGTAAACAGAGAACATGTTAGGTGTTTACAGTTACACACAATGCGGTGTTCCAATATCGGAAATCAGATGAATGTCTTAAATGCTATTGGGTAGTTTCAAAATAACAATCTGGCAACATAAGCTCAGATGAGAAAAAAATCCACTTGCATTATACTCAATATGTCAATCACTTGTATTCCTCTGTTCAAAAGGGTGCTTTTCTTAATGCGAAACATGTGAAATGACTGGCTGGAAGAGAATAGTGTTGTATTGACAGAGAGGGAGGCAAAGCAGCGGGCAGTCAGCCACTCTGTTCTGCTTCACCGCAACATGGGAGGGAGGCCAGCATGGAGACACACACACACACACACACACACACACACACACACACACACACACACACAGATGTAAAAACATAACACACACGTATACACACGTATCCACCACACCCACACACACCTCTTCCTTGCTCTTTCTCTCCTCTCTCTCTCTCTCTCTCTCACACACAAAACACACACACACACACACACACACACACAGCAGGTGAGGTGCCAGCACATCACAGCGCTGCCATTTTTCAGTGTCTTGCTCAGGGAGAAGCGCTCTGACATTTTATGAAGCACTCTGCAGAAATCAGCAGCTTGTAATGGCGGCTGGACTGTCACTCCTTTCCACTAGTCACACTCCCTCTATCTCCCTTCCTCACACGGCTTTCAAGATATTATCTCCCTTGATTAGCATAATCTAATCAATTTTACAAAATTGGCTTTTAATTACAAAGAACAATCTCTTCTTCTGACTCTGTGTTTTAAAAGCTTTAAATGTCCTCAGTATTTAAAAAAAAAAGACTGAGGCCAGAAGTAAAACACCCAAGGTTACAAAACGCTACCCATCTACTCAAGTGAGAAAAATGACTGAAAAAAGATTGATGGCTAAAGGGTATAAACGGCAGAAAAAGCAGGAAGAAATACAGATCATTGAGTTCATCTTTAAATTGCAGGTTTTTCTGAAGAAATGTTTTCTAGTCGTGAATAGCTGAATGGTGTTTTAAGCCCCCAACGTCTCCTTCCAGGCAGCGCTGTGACCTTCGACCTAATCCTTACCTTAACCCTAACCCTACCCATAGCCTAATCCTAGTATGAGACGTTGATGACTTAAAACACAGATAAACTCGTAAATGCCCCAACACTTTATGTGAGATGGTAAAATCATCTTTATATATAGTAAACCTTGGAATCATGGCTGATATTTCTGTACGTGCTTACGGGCCTTATGATTAGAAACCCAGCTGTTAAATATGCCCCCTGCATAAAAACAAGGATCTATCACCATGATTAACTCTTTGGCATGTTGTTGTGCTTGACGAGCTCTCTGTTGAGCAATGATTAACAGCGAGTGACTCTACAAACCTCTGCTAGCACATTACCACAATGTTTAGATTAGCCAGCCCCTCATCGAAGCCATTACTGCTGTTGCTAAGCTAACAGTCGTCTTCGGAAGCTAGACAGCAGGCAGCCTGTGGCCAATTAACAACGATGACAAAGCTTGGCACCCATGCTCTAAACTTTCCCCAAAGTTTCACTCAGGGCCAGTAGATTTTAGAGTAACCCAGAATGGTATGCCCACAGGAAAAAATGTGATTCAACTTGAAATATGTGGGAAGTGTCAAGGCCAAATCTCTCAGTGTAGGCTACGCTATAAACCTCAAACTAAGCCGATTTCATTAATGTGACATTAGCATTTGTAATGAGAAAGGGGGGAAAACCCCTTGGGACATTTGTGTACTACATTACAAAAATTACAAACCACACATATACATACATGCACGCGCGCACACACACACAAACACACTAAGACAGACACACACACACACACTAAGACAGACACACACTCAGACAGACACAGACACACGTTAACACATACATGTACAAACATACAACAGCAGACACAAACTAAGCTGCAATATCAGACACTCATTTACATCCATATTACACAAGAATCACAGGATGCAGCTAAAGCACAGAAGAGAGAAAATGTATTTGCTCAGGTTTTTATAATTAAATATCACAGCTGAGTCTCTGTAAACTAACTGTGACAGTTAGTAAATCTGCCCAACCTTTACTGATGAACTGAGCAGATAATTCCAGACAAATAAAGCCAGGCATTCACTCCCACTCTACCGCTCCAGACAGAAAGTAGGGGAGGAAGACAGTGTCAAGGGTAAATCTTCAACAATTCCATCACTTATTTGAAACTTGCGAGTACACGTCTGTAGTACTCCCCGACTCTGAACTCGTATGACAACACTCCTTGTCTCTTTTTCTCAACAAAACAATAGCATACATTAAGTTGTTCTTCCGCTCTTCAGACCCGACAGCAGTCCTGGCAAGCGTCTACATGTTGATTTGTTGGGTAAGGGACTGTAATGTTTTCATTAAGTCAATATTGAGCTGCACATTTCTAAATTGACCAAAATGGCCTTACAGCCTGACCATTGCCCCTTTGTGATTAACTGTTGTTTGTGAGTTAGTGAAGTCACAACCTACTGACCTAAAGATAAAGCTGAAAGCTTAGATTTTAACTAACAGTGAGATAACCAATAATATACCAAT
>NC_045733.1:15438943-15453416 GCF_008692095.1 Etheostoma spectabile
ATAGTATTTATGGAAGAATGTGCCACTTTTATGTTTCTGTGTAGGTTACTTCTATGACGTGTTAAGATGATACATTTGCTGCAATTACAGGATATTTTCTGATGTCTTTCAATACTATTTTATGTGGGATTTCATGATTACATTAATCATGGTAAAGATATCTTTATTAATTGATTTGGATATTGAACTGTATTTCAATTATTGAATATTGCACTGTGAAAGTTTTAAAGAAATTGTGGATCAGACAACACAGAGATGATTTATGGTTGGCATATTAGGGAATGCAAACATATATGGCTACAAGAACATTTGAATATCTTATCTTGCGCTTTTTATTTCTGTAGAAGATCCATGAAGACACATTTTCATATTTACATTCAATACATTCAATATAAAGCATGGAGCAGTGATTTGGAGAAAGAAAAAAAACATGAAAGTACTGACACTTGTTAGAGACAGAAGTATTGACTAAAAGGACTTTTGTGTAAATTGTGCAATACTACCACATGTCAAAAACAGGCAACTAGCTGCTTGAATGCCTTTGGGTTTGGTTTAAATCCAAAAGACTTCTAAAATTGAATGTCCTTGCTATGCACTGAGATGCTTACTGACAGCAATACGAAGCCTTCTAATGATGTTTGTTGCCCCCAATAATGAAAGTGGTCTATAATCACAGGATACAAGCTGCCTTGTCTGGATTTACAAGACTACAAAACTAACAACATAACTTTTTGGAGGTGGTGACATGCAATAAAGGTCCCCGGTCAGAATTAAACCAGACATATTGTGGATACTTTTGACACCCCAAAAGCAACATATTTTTCCCCATATGCAACTGGGTAACTGTACAATCTGTCGCTAAAAGACAAGTGTTTTCTGTTTTTATGACAGGGAAAGGAAATCTGTTGCAATTGTTGCATAACTTGCCAAATAGCTCACAGCTGGCGGCGTGCATGTAACTAGTGCAAATCCACATTTATTTGTTTCCAAATGTCTAGGTAATAAGTTAACGAGACATGCCAATTTCAGCATGCACCAGGAACGATAAACAGGCCACTATTAATCAGTTTAACTATGAGCTCTACTGATCCATGCACTTGTTAAAAGTAGCTTCAATAGTGCCAGAAAGGTAGGTATGTGTGTAGTAGGTGTGTTGAATTGTGTCTTTTTGTGCCGTATGAACAAAACTAACTGTAAAATTTGAAGTGCTACAAAATCAAAAACTATATGACACCAATACATGACAACTGTGTCTGTAAAGAGTCTCTGAGTAGGCTTAAAATGACATCAATTCAAGGAAATTCACAATTCAGTGAGCTGAGATTAAAACATGGTGGTCACCACAGTTCGCCTCGAGGCACGCATAATGTAACTTTCACACAGTTTTTTCCTCTCTCTCTCTCTTTCTTGCTGCTCTGTTATTGTGACATCCGATTCAAAATAGCTTTGAAAAACAAGTGCTCCCAAAAGATTCAGTGAATGATGTCCGCAGTGTGAAAATATCATTGTCCAATCCTTGTGTTTCTGTGCCCCTGCCTACCTTTTCATCATTGGCATTTGACAAAATCAGGGCAGGGTATATCTGGCAACACATACAGAATATATCTGCTTGGATTTTTCTCACTATTTTACATAGATGAGAAAACATTGCTTTTATTTTTTTTGCCCTTACATGCAGAATGAAAAGATGATAAATGAGCGTCATAGTGGGAAACAGCTTCACTCTACCATTTTGCCAGTATCACCTTCCTGCCTTCTATCCAGGTCACTTCTTCTCCCCCCTGGGGGCAAACGAGAAGACCTTTCTACAAGTCCAGCTGTGCCTTTAAAAGAGTTTTGTCACACCAGTGATGCGGTTCTTCGAAATACTGTGCAGAATATCCACAAAATTGAGCTCCTTTTTTCCATGTGACCCTATTTCCTGTGTCACCACACTTCCTGTGTGATTTTATATAAAAAGTCAAAATATTTGACCCCTATTGTTGACTGTGTCAAGCCCAGGCTTGACATTCACTGCAATCACACTCCCACAGGTGGATACACATGTGAACTTAAATACACACACAGACACAGACACACACACACACACACACACACAGACACACAGAGTGTCAGACTGAGCGTCACACCATCTTTTCGTGCAAAACTATATCCACTTGCCCATCCTTTGAATCCTAACACTTCCTTACAGTTGAACCAATTACAGAGTCCCCTTTTGTTTCCTGATATTATTTAAGATGGAACTAAGGAGGGAAAAAAACTAATAGCTTTGGTGTATGCTTGTGTTTTGTGTGTGTATCTGCACCTATGTCACGACGAGAAGATTCCCTGTGTGGTGAGGCTGAAACCGAAGCTGCCTGGGCCTGTTGTTGATAGCTGTGTCTCACCCACTCACTGCCCCAGAGGGAGTCAGGACCAAGACCACTGCTCAGGGTCTGTCTGTTCACACACATGAAACACGGGCTTGGATTACACAGGGCTCAAATATGACTCATCCCAAGGAGGGGGTGGAGGAAGGCCCTCTCTGTTGTTTTGCACAAATGCACATGCACACACACACACACACACACAGACAGAGACACACACTGCCAGCAATCATAGCTACATCAGAGGCTCAGAGAGAGGACCTTGTGGTTCCACACACCTGCCAAAAACAGATGTTAGGAATAAATCAGAGAGAAGCTCTGAGTAAAGAGAAGCTCCACACTGCCGTAACTCCACTAACTCACTACACAGTACACTAACTGGAAAGCAAACAGCTGCACATGACAACACACACCAGTGATGAAAGTAACAATAGCCTGCATGCACCTGACATGCATACAGAGAGAGGCTACATTGTGGTGGGAGAGGGAGTATTTTCCAGTTTCCCTCTCACAGGCTCCACTTGTATGTTTGTGTTTTTGAGCTCTGTTCTGTTACTGTGTAACTAGCTCCCATCCTTTGGAGCTGTGGGTTTTTAAATGCAATTGTTCTGGAAAAAGCTGAAATCCTCCAACGACAGACAAACAAGTCACAACAAGGCTGAAAGCAGTGTGGGCGGTTTGGAGAGGAAGCTCTTTTTTTCCCCCGCTGCTGACTAGGTGAATTTCATGATTTCTTAATTTAAATATAGCACCACTGGGTTTCAAAGAATCAGCACACTCACAAAGCCTTCCCTTTGAGTAGTTGGGTTGCACCAAAGAAAAGCAATTATTACATGGGACTGTGACCTCTAAAAGCATAATTCAAACGCCAACACATCACCCTATATCCTGTCAGTCCACTGACACACTTCCACACTGTGTGTGTGTGTGTGTGTTCTTGTTTAACTATATTTGTGAGGTCAACAACCAGGAGTTCAGCATACTTGTGAGGTCCTAACAGCTTTGTGGGGCCAAAATGCTGGACCCCACAACTTTAAAGCGCTGTTAGAGTGTTAAGATTTGGTTTTAGGATTAGGGTTAGAATTAGGTTATGGTTAGGGTGAGGGTAAGGGTTAGGGTTAGGCAATTAATTGTGATGCTTAAGGTTAGGGGTTAGGGGCTAGGGAATGCATTATGTCAATGTTGAATCCCCCCAAAGATGTGTGTGTGTGTGTGTGTGTGTGTTGTGTGTGTGTGTGTGTGTGTGTGTGTGTGTGTGTGTGTGTGTGTGTGTGTGTGTGTGTGTGTGTGTCATAAACAGACACCCTTCACGCTTTCTGACCAGAAACGGGATAGAACGGTGAGTTAACCAGCAGTGCACTGACATTATCTCTTCTTTGCTGTCCTGGAATGCCAGCCTGCTGTGAAACTCCAAATATGTGACGTCCTGTCACACCACATAATGGTTCTATGTGTGAACATGTGTGTGTGTGCCAACTCAGGAAAGGAGTGAATGTGTGTGTTTTGCTTTGTCTTTCCACATTAAAAGCACATGCCAAGTGTGTATGTATAGGTCTTAATACTATAAAAACTATGTTGTCAAAGAAGTCCAAATCCAAAGAATAAATCAAAAAACAACAAACAAATAGCTTTGAACATGACAAATGTGTTAAGAAACAGCATTAGTGGATTTGTTTTTATTATTATCTTTGTTCCAAGAAGGTTTGCTCCCATCCACACATATAATCACTAGGCAAAACAAAGCCCAACTCTGGCCCTTGATGTCGATGAGTCTAACATCCATGACTCAAGAGGTCAGGCAGCCCATCCAGGCTGAGCATTAGGGGTTAAGGGGATGAAACCAAGTGTGAAATGTGAGACGACAAGCCAACATGGTTTCTCAGGCAACAAATAGAAAGGCGACAAACATATCTCTGTGACTGTAAGGAACGTGAGGTATGTTGGGAAGAACGACATGTCTCGTCATCAATGATTTATCTGAGAGCAAGATGAAGAAGGAATTAGAGTGGCTTTCTAAACTGTCTGAGTTTAGACATGTTAATCAGTAATAGCCTGTTGTACTTCAGACTGGAGGAGTGTGAGCGCATGTGTGTGTCTCTGGCAAGTACAGCACCACTTGGACTTGAGCTGGTTGAGGCAACAGAAAGCTCCAGACCAAGAGATAATCCATCTGGACTGTTTCCTTACAAAACATATGGAAAAATGCAGAAGCTTTTTTTTTCCGCCCACAATAGCTATTAATATCTTGCACAGAACATTTGCTCCTGTCCCACTAAGGACTGGAATTCCTGCTGAAACACAGTCATCTAGGAGGATTAGATAAAGGCAGTCAGGCATTGTCATGCACTCACCATATGTATTCTGTGTGAGCAAGGATGAGCATATAGTCACATAAACATATTGACTGGTATGCACTCAACGTGTTCTTCTGTCTCTCGCTCTTTCCCTCCCTCTCTCCCTCCCTCCATCTCTCTCTATCTCTCTCTCTCTCTCTCTAACACACACAGACACACAAACACAGACACACACACACACACACACACACACACACACACACACACACACACACACACACACACACACACACACACACACACACACAGAGTTAGGTAAATTAAAGTGACATAATCTGAAACCTCGGACACGACATGACTTAGTCAGCTCGGGTCATTGAAGCAAAGCCTTTCTTTGTCGCTTTGAAAATAATATACTCGGATATCAAAACGGACCCCTAAATAATCACACCAACTACCTGGCAGGAATTTTTCACAGCAGCGCCAAAAAACAACGCTGTACATCGTTTTAATTATAGCCGACACAGATAACCGCCTGTGGAAACATCCACCTTTTCTTCGAGCCCGCTGCAAGATCCAAACATACAGTATTCACTGGAAAACACTGTTTGTTGTATGTGTGTATGAGGGTGAATGTCTGTGTGTGTGTGTGTGTGTGTGTGTGTGTGTGTGTGTGTGTGTGTGTGTGTGTGTGTGTGTGTGTGTGTGTGTTCGTGCGCACGTGTGTGCACGCATATGAATACAATATTCATTTTGCTGCAGGAAGACAATCTATGCATAACAATGAGAAGCGCTAATGAAATCAGCCATCAACCTGCGATACATACATATTAAAGCAGGACCTCAGAGTGTCATTCGCTTAGTGCATCATTTGTTCCCACTCGTTTTTTTCTCTCTGCCACCTGACCTTTAGAGTATGTACCCCCCCCCCCTCACTTCTCCACTCTAAAAATAGGACGTGTACCTGCAGTACTGTGGCATTATGCATAACATGCATGTGTATGCAGCATTACGCAGACATGACAATACATTTCAGAAATTAATATGAGATTGACTTGAGAGCCAGGAAAAAAAAGATCTTTTAGGATTGAAATATAGACAACTTAAGTTTGATTGTCCAAAGTTCCGGGGTTTTAAAACCACCTTTGAACAGATGACTATCAGAATCACAAATGTTTCAGAGCTGTACCTTCAGTATAATGTCATATCATCCCAGCTGCCGAGGAGAGACGCTCCTCCCTTCCCTCTAAGCATGCTTCACAGCTCTGGTCTCTCTGTCTCTCCCCCTCTCTCCCTAACCCCCACCCCCACGCTGGCAGGGAAATGGATCCCTCCACCTGACAGTGGCCATTTTGAGCCTCCTCTCCTCTCCTCTCTACTCCAGCTTCCTGGTAAACAATGGGAGAGGGATAATTGATCAAACAGCCAGGGAACCCTCTGAGCAGGAGAAGGTCACCGCCTGCCAGCCTAGCTCACTAAGGGGGGGGGGGGGTGTGTGGTCAACGTGTGTATGTGCATTTGGCGTGTGTACATGCATGAATTTCCTAAAGTAAAAAAGAGAGACAGAAATTGGTGTTTGTGTGTGTGTGTGTGGTGTGAGTATGTGTGTGTGTGTGTGTGTGTGTGGGGGGGGGGGGGGGGGCGGGTCTCCTCTATGACGCTCTTGAGCTGCCATTTTTCTTCCCTGACAAAGACTCCATCTGCCACAGAGCCATTTGCTGCCTCCCGAGTCGGCAGAGCATTCCACACGCCGTGTTCACCTTGATGTCACCTCTACACAGCTCACGCCTTGCTGACGCCGTACACACACATACACACACACACTCAAACACACAACACATTCCTTTCCTCTTGTATACGCATGTATATGCTTATTGTCTCGCACTCAAAACACACTTTCAGTTTCTGTCATGAATAGTATCTTTGCACTCTCTCTCATACACACACATATGTGTACACACACACACACACACACACACACACACACACACACACACACACACACACACACACACACACACACACACACACACACACACACACACAGACACACATATTGAGTGTGCGGGTGTCTAAGCAGCGGCCCTCCCTCTCCTCTACATGGCTGATATCACTGTGCAACCATCGGCGCTGTGCATTGTGGGAGTGTCTGTTGGGGCAGAGAGACGCGACAGGGGCTGAGGGATTCACACGCCTCTGAAAGACAGCCAGAGGGAGCGAGAGGGAGAGAGGCAGGAGGGGAGGGAGGCAGGGAAAGAGAGAGAGAGATACGGAGGGGGCCGGTAACTGGAAATGAGAGATGGCATTTTAAAGAGGAAGCTGAATTTCACCTGCAATTACCGTAGCTCCGGGGCACACAGCTCGGTTAAGAGACATTTCATTCCAAAGCCACTGCGTAGAGCTGCCGCACTGAGCCCAGAGAGGCACATAAAGAAGGAGGGAGAGAGAAAATAGAGTGGTGGCAAACTCTCCCCTGCCCAAGATGGCCCTCAGCAGATGCAGTGATGAAAGGGAGAAAGCAGCCAGGGATGTAACTGGTAAATGAAACCCAGCAGAAAAAAGCTGGAGAGGAAAAAAAGAGGAAAAGAAAAGAAAACAGGGACAGATAAAGAGACAGAGGAAAAGAAGGAAAAGAGTATCTCATTCAGAAGGCCCCAATTTGGCCATCTGCACACCAGACCAGGCAGCTGAACTGGGCCTCAGAGAGCACACAAACACACACAAACACATGCACACGCACACACTATGAACAAAGAGCAAATCAAATCAAATAAACGCAGACACTCACACTTTCACAGTTAAGTACAGGGAAAACTGGGTGTGTTTAATGATTAACATTATTCTTAGTATTCACTCGTCTTTCGAAGAAACCTTGCTCTCTCTATTTCTGTCTCTCTCTGTCTCTCTCGCTCGCTCTCTCTCAGAACTCCAACTGGAGCTGTGATGGTTTCCCCGAGGCTCAATGTCCTGGCTAGTTTCACCAGGCACACTATTGTGTTTCATAGGAGAAGTGTGACTGCACAAATACAGTAATGAGCCCTCACTGGGAGCTGGAGGCCTCCTGGCACTGCTAATGGCTCCTCTGGACTACAGCTGTATCCAGGTTACAACCTGGCCTGGCTGACAGGCCTGCGACACACAGGCCCAGTAGGGACAAACGATTCCCAGTTACAGGCACACATTGTAGTCAGAAAACCAGGTCCAAAGTTTGGTGTGTGGGTGTTTGAAGTAGGGAAGGAGGAAAGAAGATCTGGGTAGCTGGTTAGGGGGGGCAGGAAGCTGTTGAGGATGTCAAGAGACAAGGGGGCCTTGGTAGAAACAGAGACCAAGAAATAAGGACAGTTGAAGAGATGTGGTTTGGCCATAAACACAGCAGATAGACCTAATAAACCCGGGAGGCTCTCATAGGATAGGGCAACAGCTGGCATCGGATGAGAGTGGTGTGTGTGTGTGTGTGTGTGTGTGTGTGTGTGTGTGTGTGTGTGTGTGTGTGTGTGTGTAAAAGAAATTTGGTTCTGCTTTTGAAAAAAAAGGTAAGCAAAAGGTATATATATTCAGTTAACATAACAGCAAATCATCAAGGACAATGAACATAAAGTTGTTTTGCATACAAGCCGTTTCTTAACCTTCAAACCCAATAAACCATGTGACAGACTCACTTTTGCAAACTTATAATGGCACCAATCGAGAACTTTATTTTAGTCATTTGTTTATTAGGATAGCAAAACTGTCATGCTGTACTACGTGAAAATTAGAGCTGCAAAGATGAATTGTCAACTATTAAATGAATTGCCCACTATTTTAATAATTGACGATTTCAATGATTTTTTTACGAAAAGAAGTAAAAGATTATTTGATTCCAGCTTCTTAAATGTGGATATTGTTTTACTTTCTTTAGGCCTCTATGACAATAAACTACATATTTTTGAGGTTGTAGACAAAACAAGACATTTGAGGTTGTCATCTTGGGCGTGAAAGCAGTGATTGTCATTTTTCACCATTTATCACAAACAACCTATCATTTAATTGAGAAAATAATGGACTGATTAATCGACAATGAACTTAATAGTTAATTGCAGCACTAGTGCAAATGCTCTAAAATAACACCCAATCAAGATATCAACAATTTGATGAATAGCCCAGCAGCAATAAAAAATAAATAAAGTTAATATGATGTGATTGGTTGGTTGGTAGGTAAGTGCAAGATAGCAAAGGCATGACCATCTCTTGTTTTCAAACCTAACAGCATATTAGGCATTAGGGCTGAGTCCAAGGAGCTCAAATTGCAATTCCGTTTCTGTGGGGCTAAAAGGTTTGTGATGTATGGGGCTCGAAGGTCCATGGCTAAAGTTTCATAAATTACTGGCAGCATTATGTAACATTATGACACCCAAAACTCAGCATTGTGTGTCCAACATCTCCCCTCTACTACAACAAACACATCAACACACACACACACATCCACACACACAGTCCCACTCCCATTGTTGCCCTCTCTTGGAAAGCTCACAGCTTGGGTTCTTTAGCTCCTGTTTTGTCTGGCTCTCCATTCAAAATGGCCCCCTCATGACCACGCACATTATCGTCCGGGCAGGCAGCCCCCAAGTGGACTGAGGCTCCCAGGGTGCAAGCAGTGATTCATGGCACAAGGGTCTGTAAAAGAGCAGCCTTGCCCCATGCAGCAGCACTACATGGGGACAAGGAGAGAAGAGGCTGTTGGCAATGGGGCTGAATAGTCTGGCTAGAGGACTGAACCCTGTTGAGACCACGCGGACCAAGGGAGGCAGAAGGGGTGCGTGCATGCATGCGTGTGTGCGTGTAGAGAGAGGTTGAGAATGCGGGAGTGAAAGAGACAGAGAGACATGAATGGGTAAGCCCAAATTAATGCAGTGAGTGTTTCTGTTGAATCTACACTGCTCCCTATCCGGAGGACAATCTCACAGCAGCTTTTTAACAATCTTAGCTCCGAGGCAAGTGCAAAGTACTAAATGTTTAGGCGTTATCTCTAACACTTCCCCAATCTAACAGAGCACTAGTTTAAAGGGCACTGGGAAAAAAGACACTGTGAGAAACAAAGGGGGTTCATGAATAAGCTGAAAAATGATAGTAGTTGCTAGGATTGATGAAACCCTATTCAGGTCTTGTGACAGGCAGTGAGACACAAATTCTTTCCCCTCAGGCTAGAAGGCGTAATTTCCCCTTCCACTGTCACAAGAGCCATGTAAAAAATCATCTGTAGCTCAATGACTGCCTTAAAGATTCTATCTATCTGTGTATCTATCTATGTATCTATCTATCTATCAATCTAGATGCCTCTGTCTTTTTGTCTGTCTATACTTGCAGATCAAGACCCTCAGAATAGAAACACCGGCATGCTGCTCCGTTGTAACACACGGTGGGATGCAGATGGAAATGCTGGCCCCACAGGACACACACATACACACTTACACACGTACACATGTACACACACACATACACATTAAGAGCAGACTGCTGTGGGGCTGACGCAAGACTATCTCTGTCTCACGTGTCTCTCCCCTACGGCCGCCCGCTGCTCCTGACCTTCGAGATGTTTTTTTCTCTCTCCTTCTCCCTCTCCCTTTATTCCTCTCTATTTCACACTCACATAACACTCACACACACACCCTCCCTCCCTCACTCTCTCACTCACTCTAACATGCACGCACGCACGCACACAAACACACACACACACGCATGCACACTCCTCCCTTTTCTGCACACCTCCCAGCCACTGAGTTTTTGTCATTAAAAGGCATTGCATTTCAAGCTTGGATCAAGCAGATGGGGCTGCGTAAGCATTGCTGCCCCTTTATGCAGCACCTTGGCTTAAGTACAGATAGTCCACATGCATTACAGCACTCTCGCTAAATGCATGCACACAAACATACAGTATGTGAACACACACAACCTTCCTGGAACCGGAGAATCTGCACGGTTGTGGATGGCTGCTTCATGTGGGTACTGTGTAGCTCAGTTGTGTAATGCCTAGCTGATGTACTTGAATACCTTAAGACATGCTCTACAAAACAGGAACACTAAACAGCAGAATGAAGTATCATCTCGTAGCAGAGAAAGCACCTTGGTTGGACATTCTTACCCTAATATAATTATTAGTCCTTCCTGACCAATGGCTTGTGCTTTCTAGTGGCAAAACACTGACAAATATACCCACATAAAGTTCAATGGGTTCATAACACACACACACACACACACACACACACACAAGAATGCGATTAGACACATTTCTCCGTCTTTCTTTTCATTTTTTTCTTTCATTATTCCTTTGAGTGTTTGAGTTGAGCAGTTCTTTCCTTTTTCCTTCTCTTGTCTTCCACGCAACAAATGTCAGCTAATTACACCATAGCTGTTTGGATGAGCTCCATCTTTCCCTGTGCTCTTCTGTGCTTGTTCTCTATGGGGCTGCGGGAAAAGTCAGGCAGCCAAAAGACACCAGTTAGGACCAGCCAGCAGTGGGGGTTGATCTACAAGTCCCCCCTCCCACATACACACACACGCACACACACACACACACACACACACACACACACTCGAAATTGATTCCCCAAGAGAGAGGACTCATCAATACTTATCACAAATGATACAACCAGTACACACCCAACCTGCAGGGGATATAATATATCATTCAGAGGCAGAGATGAAGCAGTAACGGTTAAATAGAATCAGGTCTGCTAACACATACTAGGCTAAAGAGGCAGTCACGGGCAAAACAAGTGTTTCCCTGAGCTCCGCATTCAGTAAAAATCTGTTTTTTTATATAAAATATCCCATTTGATCTGACACACGCAGGCACAAGACCATCAAGTCAGGCAGCAGAGAAAAAGTGCAAGTCATTGTCTGTGTGTGGAACAACAAACTGCCACCTTGGTGTGTGTGAAGTGAAGCATTTGGACGCAGCCGCGCCCCTGAGCACTGCTAGCTCTCACACAGAGATGGTGAGAAAACAGAGAGAATAAGAAAGAAAGAAAGGGCAGAGAGAGGAGGATATTAAAGTAAAGCTGTGCATCACAATACACATGTACTAAACCCCATCCTCCTAACCTAGAAGCCCTGTAAGGCACATTAACAGCCATTACATTTGGCGTTGGCTAACAGATAGCAAAGTCAAAGGATGTGTATTAGGCGCGTACGTTTCAGACAAATACTCTGATTAGAATGGGAAAAATCTAATTAATTGCTTGATTCACTGAATGAACCCCGAATTTGTAATGTAATCATAACAACTGCTTTTCAAGGGGCTCTTGTTAAATTTAATTGGTGGAGAGAGAAAAAAAACATCCTCTGAATGAATGAAAATAAAATTAGGCCTGAAACTGGAAGAGTCGGCAAGTTTGTTCTGGCTTGGCATGAAAAAAAAAACTGTGAAAGCAGAAGTGTGTGACAATAGTATATTTTAAAAAGTCACACGCAAAATATCTACCAGGGACACAAAAGGAGGACAGAGGAGACGTAAACACCGTTTAGTAAATGCTGTACTCACTGTTAGAGTTGTCTTTAGCTCTTTGACATAACTGCTGTTAACACCTGGAGAAAAAGCAGAAAGAAAAGATCACAGTGGTTCAGGTTAAAAAATAAAAAGCTGATGTTTTTCCAGCATGCTTTCATTTATATGATAATAAAATGTTTAGACTATATGCAGTATTGTGATCATGCTGAAGGGTTCTCCTTAGAGAGCCAGAAGGGGATGGAGCCCATAAAACTACCTGGATATCAAAGTTACAGGCACACAGCTTAGAATTTGCGGTTTTCCGACACATCAAACAAAACGTACAGTGACGTCTGAAACACAGCTGTGGCACCACACACACACACACACACACACACACACACACACAAAAACACACATACAGAAAGATATTCACACACACACAAAAAGTCTCTTTCTCCCTGAGCCCTTTCTTGCAAAACCTGTTTGTTAGAAATGGATCTAGACACTGGAGCTTTGAGTGTGAGGATATTTTCCCCAAACACAAGACCGTTCTTGCAGAGAACCAAGCCTTACTAACGTTCTCACGCCCATCTCTCACTCATTGTCTCTAAGGCCCTCCTGTGCTCTTGCAGCGCTGAGCCTAATCGGAGCAGCTCACCACAACAGACGCCACCCAGCTATGTAGGTTTCACTACAGCAACCAAACACACACAGATTTTACGACTTTTATTTATGCTAACATACTCCTATTCTTGAATATGAATGATATCAGACTGATGCCAAACTCTGAAGAAGGGTTTTCTGCTACAATGTCAGTTATAACTTGTGTCAGCATGGTTGGAAGGTATCAAAAACAGTACACGCTTCTCCTTGTACACATGCAACCCGGACATAGGGAAGTAGGCTCTGATAGACATTTCCAGACACACAGACACACAAACAGTGTTTCACCATGTGTGGGTAGCTATCTAACGAGGTTTTGTTGACAGTAAACACATCCATCTGGTCACATTCAACAGAATCCAGACTGGTGGACACTTCATCAGAACGGATGTGGTCAACTGTCGCAGTTATGCATTTCTACTTTTTTATTCAATGACCCAATCTTGCACATACTGTGGTTTCAAATGTTATTTTAACTGCTGTTACCATAATTCATGTAAATGTCAACTTGAATGAGGGTAAAATGCATGGTTCCCACACCGTCTTAAACCTAAAATTCAAGGACTTTTCAGGCACAATTCACACAAATTTAAGGACCAAACACTGCGTAGTTTGAGACACGGATTAAGGTTAATTACTGTTACTGTTAATTACTGTTGTTCTATTCTTGCACAAAATATATCAATTCAAGAGCTTTTAATAACCCATGTCAACTTATGTATTTTTCCAAAAACATTCAAAGCCTTGATTCTTTCTGCTCAAATTCACAAACTTTTAAGGACTTCAAGGACCCGTGGGAGCCATGAAAAAAACAAAATGGGTATATTATATAAGTGATTTGACTTCCTAGATGCCCTCCAGTCATGTCAAAGTGGCACATAATATGTTGCACATCTGTCATTACTGCTGAATTCATCCCCGACCAAAAATCACCTACACTGGTGTTGTTGATAACAACCGCACCGATCGAACTGCAATGGTCCTCGTCATTATCTACCCTCTTACACAGACAGACTCACAAACACACACATGCACAGACTACAGACATACACACACAAATACTTTGATAACTCATCGCAGCGATAATGATAACAGAGAGCCAGGTAGACTGAATTCATCTTCAGCTTTTTCATAAAAGCCTATTAG
Organism: Etheostoma spectabile; assembly: GCF_008692095.1. Lineage (NCBI taxonomy): Eukaryota > Metazoa > Chordata > Actinopteri > Perciformes > Percidae > Etheostoma > Etheostoma spectabile. Next base: position 15,452,881 of record NC_045733.1, read on the forward strand.
TGGATGATTAAAGGATCTCTGCTCATAGGGCTTCAGCACAGAAAATGATTTGCCAGCCACGAGGCAGGTGAATTACACTGGATAAGAAAGCCAGTGCTGTCTGCCATCATTTGCCTGACTGAGAATCAGGCTGTTAGTCTTTTAACCCCATTTTACTGTAAGATCTTACCAGTTTTACATCAATGGCAGATAGATAAAATATCACAAAACACACATTTTCTCTTCCTAAGATGTAATGCCTTCTTCAACGCCAATGTCCTCATAAATCGTGTCAGTATAATGACATCAGAAGCCGCAGCTAACAAGTATTTTCATTATCAATGAATCTGAATTGAATTTTTTCAATTAATCATTGGGCGTATACAGTGTCAAAAGGTAGTCCAGCCTTTTTAAATCTTTAAAAAACCCAATCCTGAAAACCTTAAGATACTTTGTTGGATAGATCTTTATTGTCAGTGTATGTAATACAACAACATTCAGTTAGAGACATCCTCTCCAAACAGCAGCATAGAGTAAAAAGTAAAAACAAATAATAA
>NC_045733.1:15453432-15460582 GCF_008692095.1 Etheostoma spectabile
TATTATTATTATTATTATTATTATTATTATTATTATTATTATTATATATATATATATACATTCATCTACACATACACATTTGTTCCATGTTCTTAAAAAATTTAAAAACAAACATTAAACACAGCAGCAGTTATTGCACAGAGTCCGATTACACTGCGAAGGTAAAGGATGTGTGTATGTTTTTATGTTTGTATGTGTGGATGTGTTTATGATTTTCGTAATATGTTCACAGCTCTTGGGGAAGAAGCTGTCTATCTGTGTGTGTGCTGGGGTTTCTCAGCCTGCCTGACTGGAGGGTGGTGAGAGTGTCCGGGGTGTGAGGTGTGAACAAGGGAACGTTATTGCGTGAAAAATGAGTGTAATAAACGATTAGTCGATCGTCACCGTAGATGCAGATGATTTGATCGACCAATGTATTCATCAACTAAATGTTTCAGCTTCGTATGACGTATGAAAACTTCAAATTAAATAAAACAGGATGTTTACCATCCAATTACTGAATAACATGAACAATTTCATTACTAGGATATTACCATTTTATCACGCAAGCAATTATTTAATGAGAGACAGCACGTGTAACTACGTTAGCTATTGTGTATAGTCTTAAATGAACAAAGTGATACAAAAAACTTCTCCCCTAAGTTATGTAAGTGAACTTCTTTTTGAGTAACAATCAAATGTCACTTTTATTATAATCATCCTTACTTTGTAATTTCCATCTTATTAACTTAAAAGGCAAACAAAACGGAAAAACAGGAACTCTCTGCAAAGTTATAATTACCTGCATTTACACTCCAGGCATGCTTGCACATGGACAGTGTACAACAGAACTGTTATGACATCTCTCTGAATTGTCTTGTTTGGTTTCCCTAATCTACCCCCCTTGCCTCAGCCACACACATGTTGACTTTACTTTAGGATTCATACAGCGGCTCTCAGGCATCTACACAGGGTTAAATACAAGGGTTGGACTTTTGTACCAGCCACAGAACAACAAAACATACAACATACAAAAATAAAGGAGGCTAGAAAGAAAAAGAAAGAAATGTCACCATCTTTCATGTAAGCCTCCTTTACAAAGAAACTCTGGTATTTGGGCATGGAAAACAAGTGTACTCTGAACATACACATATTGAGACTAAAATCCCTTGCTTTTTAATATTTGATGCCTTTTTAGAAGAGCGACAGTGGTGAGGTGTTTGTCTCCGTTATCTCTGTTGATCTCTGGCACACCAGGCCCTGTGGGAGCGAGCTAGTGAGACTTGGCCGCAGACATTTTCCTGAAGCCCCCAGAACAAAACAGGCAAGTCTTGACAGTCTGTCCGCCACCGAGTCGTCACACAATCAGTTGCAGGAAACCAATCCCTAAATAGCAGTGATTCATCTCTTCATCACACACAATGCCGTACACAGTGCACAAAGAGGCTCTCTCTCTCTCTCTCTCTCTCTCTGTCTTACCCTATCTGTCTCACCCGCACCCCCCCCACCCCCTCGTGTGGTCTCTCATGCTGCTTAAAAATAAGTGCTTCTCCCAGCTTTCTTTGCCCTGTGATTTACTGGCAGTGTTTAACTGCAGGGCAGCATCTTTTATTGTTACATGATCTGGGGCTGAAAGCTGACAAAATGGAATCTCTTTGCCAACTATCTTTGTATGTGAGTAAGTGTATGTTCAGGACAAAGTAGGGAATAAAGTGCAATTCAAATCATCCCAGCCTCCCGGTGCAGTGTATGTGTGTGTTTGTCATTCCACTAAATGGTTTCTTCCTTGACTTGATGGAACAAGTGCCATCTCAAGGGAACGGGTTACACCATACACAAAAAGTAAAGCGCTTTGAGAGTGGCAAAAAGCTCAGAACATTAGTGCAATCCATTTGTGAGAGGTAGAATATATATATATATATATATATATATATATATATATTTATACTATAAAATACCAGGCTCAATTGTATGCATCTGTCTTTTTTGTCTGTGTATGTATGCATGTTTTTGTGTTGCCATGATAACTCTTCTCTAAATGGCAAAGAGCATGTTGCTGCATTAACCAATCCACTTCCTTCTCTTGCTTTTCTTTGCAAAGATAAATCTCTTTCCGATATGCAGTCAACCTGGCCTCGCTGGTGACTGCCCCACAGTCGCATTATGAACAATGATATCAGTACAGTATGTGACCAGATCATCACCAGTAGATAATCAGGCAAGCACACAACAGGTTTGGTGTATCGTTACAGCCCTGATGATCCATCAAGATGACGTGTGAAGGTCAGAGTCGCTGGGACCAACACAGCTGTCACATCTTCTCCCAGCACCCTCTTTAACTGGCCTTCCAAAACCCTCGGCACAAAACATAGCCAAATGGGGAGCGCAGGGGCCAAGGCCAACCGAACATGCCTATAACCTAGGCCGGGCTTGTATCATGACATGATTACCCTCCATACAATAAAACAAGATGTGGTGAAGAGGCGAATCAGAGCTGTTTTGGGGTAATGACATCTGCAACTATGACAAGGAAACTGTTGGCATATCCCGCAATGAAAAACACTATTACGTGTATTAGTATTGGCTCTATTTAATTCAACAAACAATAAAGCCTCAATTTTAAAAGACTAACAGCTCTGTTGTATGAGAGGAAACGGCTACTGTGGAGCTGTGCGGAGAGCAGATGTGAATCCACTTTGATTTCAATGCTTGTGTGTGTATATTTGTGTATGTATGTGTGTGTGTGTGTGTGTGTGTGTGTGTGTGTGTGTGTGTGTGTCGTCGCGCCGCTGCGTGTGTCTGTCGCTGGAGGGAATTAAGCACTCAATCACTCACCTGTCAGAGTACTTCAAATTCTGACCATAACACACACACACACACCACACACACACACCACACCCACACACACACACACGACCGGAGGCACCGGACACATATGTGCATGCACACTTACCCCGGGGGTTGACAGCTGGCCCTTTATTGACTCCCTTGATCAAGGAACAGCAGATCCATTTACTAGAGCCCACACACACCACACACACACACACACCACACACCACACACACATACATACACAAATAACCACACCAAGCTTGAAATCAAAGTGGATTCACATCTGCTCTCCGCACAGCTCCACAGTAGCCGTTTCCCTCTCATACACAAGCTGTTAGTCTTTTAAAGGAGGCTTTTGTTTGTTAATTAATAGAGCCAATACTAATACACGTATATGTTTTTCATTGCGGATATGCCACCAGTTTCCTTTCATAGTTGCAGATGTCATTACCCCAAAACAGCTCTGATTCGCCTCTCCCCACATCTTGTTTTATTGTATGGGGGTATCTTATCATGATACAAGCCCGGCCTAGGTTATAGGCATGTTCGTTGGCCTTGGCCCCTGCGCTCCCCATTTGGCTATGTTTTGTGCCGAGGGTTTTGGAAGCCAGTTAAAGAGGGTGCTGGAGAAGATGACAGCTGTGTTGGTCCCAGCGACTCTGACCTTCACACGTCATCTTGATGGATCATCAGGGCTTAACGATACACCAAACCTGTTGTGTGCTTGCCTGATTATCTACTGGTGATGATCTGGTCACATACTGTACTGATCATCTGTTCATAATGCGACTGTGGGGCAGTCACCAGCGAGGCCAGTTGCTTGCGATACGGAAGAGATTTACTTTGCAAAGAAAAGCAAGAGAAGGAAGTGATTGGTTAATGCAGCAACATGCTCTTTGCCATTTAGAGAAGAGTTATCATGGCACACAAAAACATGCATACATCACAGACAAAAGACATGCTACAATTGAGCCTGTATTATAGTATAAATTATATTATAATATATATATATATATATATATATATTATATTCTACCTCTCACAAATGGATTGCCCAATGTTCTGAGCTTTTTGCCACTCTCAAAGCGCTTTACTTTTGTGTATGTGTAACCCGTTCCCTTGAGATGGCACTTGTTCCATCAAGTCAAGAAAAAACCATTTAGTGGAATGACAAACACACACATACACTGCACCGGGGCTGGTGATTTGAATTGCACTTTATTCCCTACTTTGTCCTGACCATACACTTACTCACATACAAGATAGTTGGCAAAGAGATCCATTTTGTCAGCTTTCAGCCCAATCATGTAACAATAAAAGATGCTGCCTGCAGTTAAACACTGCCAGTAAATCACAGGGCAAAGAAAGCTGGAGAAGCAGCTTATTTTAAGCAGCATGAAGACCACACAGGGGGTGGGGGGGGGGGTTGAGACAGATAGGGTAAGACAGAGAGAGAGAGAGAGAGAGAGAGAGCCTCTTTGTGCACTGTGTACGGCATTGTGTGTGATGAGAGATAATCACTGCTATTTGGGGATTGGTTTCCTGCAACTGATTGTGTACGCCTCGGTGGCGGACAGACTGTCAGACTTGCCTGTTTGTTCTGGGGGCTTCAGGAAATGTCTGCGGCCAAGTCTCACTAGCTCGCTCCCACAGGCCTGGTGTGCCAGATATCAACAGAGATCGGAGACAAACACCTCACCACTGTCGCTCTTCTAAAAAGGCATCAAATATTAAAAAGCAAGGGTTTTAGTCTCAATATGTGTTGTTCAGAGTACACTTGTTTTCCATGCCCAAATACCGAGTTTCTTTGTAAAGGAGGCTTACATGAAAGATGGTGACATTCTTTCTTTTTTCTTTCTAGCCTCCTTTTTTTTGTATTTGTATGTTTTGTTGTTCTGTGGCTGGTACAAAGTCCAACCTTGTATTTAACCCTGTGTAGATGCCTGAGCCGCTGTATGAATCCTAAAGTAAAGTCAACATGTGTGTGGCTGAGGCAAGGGGGGTAGATTAGGACAAACCCGACAATTCAGAGAGATCATAACAGTTCTTGTTGTACACTGTCCATGTGCAAGCATGCCTGAGTGTAAATCAGGTAATTATAACTTTGCAGAGAGTTCCTGTTTTTCCGTTTGTTTGCCTTTTAAGTTAATAAATGGAATTACAAAGTAGGATGATTATAATAAAAGTGACTTTGATTGTTACTCAAAAGAAGTTCACTTACATAACTTGGGGAGAGTTTTTTGATCCACTTTGTTCATTTAAGACATACACAATAGCTAACGTATTTACACGTGCTGTCTCTCATTAATAATTGCTTGCGTGATAAAAGGTAATACCAGTAATGAAATTGTTCATGTTATTCATAATTGGATGGTAAACATCCTGTTTTATTTAATTTGAAGTTTTCATACGTCATCCGAAGCTGAAACATTTAGTTGATGAATACATTGGTCGATCAAATCATCTGCATCTACGTGACGATCGACTATCGTTTATTACACTCATTTTCACGCAATAACGTTCCTTGTTCACACCTCACACCCCGGACACTCTCACCACCCTCCAGTCACAGGCTGAGAACCCCGCCCACACACAGATAGACAGCTTCTTCCCCAAGAGCTGTGAACATTTACGAAAATCATAAACACATCCACACATACAAACATAAAACATACACACATCCTTTACCTTCGCAGTGTAATCGGACTCTGTGCAATAACTGCTGCTGTGTTTAATGTTTGTTTTTAAATTTTTTAAGAACATGGAACAAATGTGTATGTGTAGATGAATGTATTATATATATATAAAATAATAATAATAATAATAATAATAATAATAATAATAATATATAAATTATTATTTATTTTTTTACTTTTTACTTATGCTGCTGTTTGAGAGATGTCTCTACCTGAATGTTGTTGTATTACATACACTGACAATAAAGATCTATCCAACAAGTATCTTAAGTTTTTCAGGATTGGGTTTTTTTAAAGATAAAAAGGCTGGACTACCTTTTGACACTGTATACGCCCAATGATTAATTGAAAAAATTCAATTCAGATTCATTGATAATGAAAATACTTGTTAGCTGCGGCTTCTGATGTCATTATACTGACACGATTTATGAGGACATTGGCGTTGAAGAAGGCATTACCTTAGGAAGAGAAAATGTGTGTTTTGTGATATTTATCTATCTGCCATTGATGTAAACTGGTAAGATCTTACAGTAAAATGGGGTTAAAAGACTAACAGCCTGATTCTCAGTCAGGCAATATGGCAGACAGCACTGGCTTTCTTATCCAGTGTAATTCACCTGCCTCGTGGCTGGCAAATCATTTTCTGTGCTGAAGCCCTATGAGCAGAGATCCTTTAATCATCCACTAATAGCTTTTAGAAAAAGCTGAAGATGAATTCAGTCTACCTGGCTCTCTTTTATCATTATCGCTGCGATAGTTTCAAATATTTTGTGTGTGTATGTCTGTAGTCTGTGCATTGGTTGTTTGTGAGTCTGTCTGTGAAGAGGGTAGATAATGACGAGGACCATTGCAGTTCGATCGGTGCGGTTGTTATCAACAACACCAGTGTAGGTGATTTTGGTCGGGGATGAATTCAGCAGTAATGACAGATTTGCAACATATTTGTGCCACTTTGACATGACTGGAGGGCATCTAGGAAGTCAATCACTTATATATATACCCATTTTTGTTTTTTTCATGGCTCCCACGGGTCCTTGAAGTCCTTAAAAGTTTGTGAATTTGAGCAGAAAGAATCAAGGCTTTGAATGTTTTTGGAAAAATACATAAGTTGACATGGGTATTAAAAGCTCTTGAATTGATATATTTTGTGCAAGAATAGAACAAAGTAATTAACAGTAACAGTAATTAACCTTAATCCGGTCTCAAACTACGCAGTGTTTGGTCCTTAAATTTGTGTGAATTGTGCCTGAAAAGTCCTTGAATTTTAGGTTTAAGACGGTGTGGGAACCATGCATTTTACCCTCATTCAAGTTGACATTTACAAATTATGGTAACGCAGTTAAATAAACTTTGAAACCACAGTATGTGCAAGATTGGGTCATTGAATAAAAAAGTAGAAATGCATAACTGCGACAGTTGACCACATCCGTTCGGATGAAGTGTCCACCCAGTCTGGATTCTGTTGAATGTGACCAGATGGATGTGTTTACTGTCCACAAAACCTCGTTAGATAGCTACCCACACATGGTGAAACACTGTTGTGTGTCTGTGTGTCTGGAAATGTCTATCAGAGCCTACTTCCCTATTCCGGGTTGCATGTGTACAAGGAGAAGCGTGTACTGTTTTTGAGTACTTCCAACCAT